>NW_010133209.1:109655-111485 GCF_000699245.1 Pterocles gutturalis | reverse complement strand
ACCACCTGCTTCTTGGACAGAGCAGAACCCAGTTCTCCTCCCACCACAGCCATTTCCAGTCCTCTGACATTTAGTTGACCTTTGCTGCCATCAGTGTTTGTTGGCCTTTTCCACTTCCTTCAGTGTTCACCAGCTGTCCTTGGCACTTTACATTTCTCTAGCCTTTGCCAGTAATCTCAACTATTCCCATACTCAGCATAGACAGCTAATGTAAATTGAATTATTTTTTTAAATTACATTTAGCATTTTTAAAGATTTATGTTAGCCCTAAATATGAATGTCAAAGGAAAAAAGGTGAGCTGCTAATGTCTGCATACTCCAAGTCTAGCTGTCAGA
This sequence comes from Pterocles gutturalis, assembly GCF_000699245.1. Classification (NCBI taxonomy): domain Eukaryota; kingdom Metazoa; phylum Chordata; class Aves; order Pterocliformes; family Pteroclidae; genus Pterocles; species Pterocles gutturalis. The sequence goes on along the minus strand of NW_010133209.1, from coordinate 111,149 downwards.
AGTAACATTGGACTCTGTCATTATCCATCTCAGGTATTCAAAATATAATTGAGCTCTCAGAAGGCAGGAAACAGTAAACAGTTGGAATTCTCCACCCCCACAGTCCCCCGACCCCCATATGACTATGGAGATGGTATTATGGCCCTGGTCCATTTTGGTGGAGAAGCCTGGTGTCCTAAATGTCACTGAACAGAAAATTGCCACAGGGGATTGCTCTCTTGCAGAATTATCATACTCACTGTTCCTCTGTATTAACACCACTTGAGATACAGACTGAAAGACACAAGTTTTCAGGCTTGATTTCTCATGAGAACTCCAAGAACAGACCACCTTTTTTCGGTAAATACATAAACATATAAAACATTTTTCTTCAAATATATACCAAGATGTACCATTTCGGGTAATGCAATTCAAGCCTCGGAGCCATTTCAGTATGCCATTCTCAAATACACCACACTTATACAAGTGTCTTCATTTTCTAAAACTGACTTCAGAATTGGTATCACCATTTATTAACTAATGCATTTACAAAGGCCCTGTCAAAAAAAAAGCAAATTATATTTTTTTCCCCCCTCTTTCAGAGAATATTACATTTTTTTTCAAATGAAGGGTTAAAAAAATCCAGTGAAATTTTGATGGAGTTATATTTTTCCACATGAATCATGGTTTCCTTTGTTGCCTTGAGACACAGGTGAAACAGTGTCCAATGACCCTTAATAACCAAGATGGATCCAAATAATTCAATTTCTTGTCAATGTCCACTTGCATTATTCCCTATTATGAAAGCAGACAAGGCTTAGACAGTATTTTTTCAACAATTGGTTTTGATTTTGGTTTGCTGGCATGAACAATTCCTCTTACAAACCTTTAATTCTACTTGCCTTAATGTTTCTTCCTAATGGTTTCATTTATTCTATATTTCCTTTTTTCTGGTAGGTTGTATGTACATACATAAACATGTCAGATTAAGTGAAGAATATGAAAGCTCACTGCCTATCAGCTGGAAAACATTTAATTCTTTTTTCCCCTACTTAATTCAAATATACTTTATGTAGTACATATCAGTAAGCTGTCTTTTTATTGGCCTTTGTAAACCTTCAAAATCAAACATTTTTAGGCAATAACTTATGAATAGGAAGGTGAACTCAATTTATATAACAGACTAAACTAAGTATTGTAAATCTTATGTATGCAGGTCTACAGTATATAAGAAGTCATACAAGCTCCTCAGGCTAGAAAACACAAGACAAAGTGACTATAATGAAGAAGATTTTGCAAGTTTAGTTTTACAGTTTTAGTTCACAGTTATGAAATTCTTCCAAAGCCTTGTCACAGCATTATTCTATGCTACGCCTTCATGGGAAACAACTATGTCCCACATTAGGGATCTCAGTGAAAGAAGTGATGGGCAGTTTCTTTTAGGATCAGTTCAGAAGCTGAGAGCTATTATGAGAAGCAACAGCCAAAAATCAGGGACAGACACATTTGAGAGGA
>NW_010133209.1:67442-109641 GCF_000699245.1 Pterocles gutturalis | reverse complement strand
CATTCCTGATCAAATGCCTGTTAACAATTTTAGAATAAGTTCAGATGGTAACTGTGGCAAAAATCCAGTGTTCTGCTTTTAGTCTGATATCAATTTCTCTACCAGAATGTTCAGTAGGGGAATAGTTGTGAAAGTTCTGCCATGCTGTACATTAAAAAGTCTGCAAAACTGATAAAAACAACATGATGCATTGGAAAGCATACTTTTCCATGGGGGTTAATTTCCTTCTCTTGACTTGCAATTAAGAAAAACAAAACTTTTTTTCCCCCCCAAAGAGACCCATTTTCTTGCCATTCCCTACATGCTTAGGAAAAAAGAAAATATTTTAGATCAAAGAATTCCTTTGTAGTTTAAGGACTTCCAGAGCTGACTTACAATTTATTTTTATGGTGCCCACATGAAATTTGCCATGTCAGACATCTACAGCTAGTGAATTCTGTAGACATGTCTTTAATTTTTTTTTTATTTTTTTTTTTTACCATGCCAATCAGAGTCTGTTTCCAGAGTTTTAAACTGTTTTGGTACTTACGGAAAACTCTGTTCTTTGCTTTTTTAATTTATTTCTAAGCACCTAAAATAGTCTAATTTGAAAATGTTTAATTTACAATTCAGTTTGCCCCAGACAGATTCTCTCTTTTTACCTACTGTTGTTTCTCCACTGATGCATTCTCCTCTATAACGAAGGGCTCTTTAGACTGATCACTTGCTCTATGAAGGGCACCAAGTATGTATCCCTGTAGGCCCCCTGTCACTGAGAAAAGGTTCCAGGCTTCCAGCCTTACAACAGTTTCTTACCTAATCACAATAAGAATATGCCAGTAAAGTATTTAATAATTTTGCAGACACAAAAACTGAAGCAAAATTTGAAATCCTTGATCCAGGTCACAAAGACAGGCTTAAGAAAAAAAGTTAAATCTGAGCCTCCGTGCAAATCTAGTTGTCTAACTAGATTTCACGATGTCAAAAGTTGAATATATAGGTGGTAAATTGGTTCCGTCTTTAAAATAAGAAGAGAAATAATGTTCTCTGAGTGCTATTGTAGTTTTCCCACTGATTCATCGAGTCCTCAATATTCCAGAGACTGAGGATTCTCATTTATCATCAAACTATTTTTCATTATTTAATCTCCTTTCTTCACGATCCCAATCTAGTATCCACTGAATTAAAAAGAAGCAGATCAACTACTTCAAGAAGCATTCAATCAGCTGCAGAACTGAGATAAGGCTCATTTCAAAGTACAGGCAAACATCAGACTCTGGGAGCGAGGCAGTATCACCATCAGCCTTGGCACCACTGAGGGAGAAGGTATCAAAGATGGATAGTCTGAATGGGGTCCTGCGATTTTTAGCCCTTCTAGTAGATCAGCAAAACACGTTTGCTCACTCTGTCCTCCCTAACAGCTATATACCAGGTTGTTCACACACCCGGTCTGGCTCAGGTGTAAACAAGCACTAGTCTTTATTCTGTACACAGACTGAGCTCCATTCGAGTATTTTGCATAATGAAATACTTCTTACAGCAGTTTTCCATTACTGTTATTCTTTGCTTACTATAGAGTATTTTTACTGGAACTTAAGCATATCAACATATTGAATAGTAACCATAAAACCAAACTACTAGATTCAGAGAGCTATTTCATTCCTGCAGTGCTTGCCAACAGGAATAATGTACTAATGCTGTACATACATACAGCGTATAATTAAATTAATATCTTATCTAACTTATTTAAATCATGAAAGTGCAGACTTTATACATAAAGAAAAAGCATAACTCTATACTCTTCTCCCCCAACTGCTAAACAAAAAGAACAGTTGCTGCACTTATTTATAGTGGTTAAGAATAGGTAATTCTTCCACTTAAATAATTGGAAGCTTCCTTTTCTTGCACTTTGGGCTTGTAGTTGAGGTAAATAATCTGCATGGAATCAGAAACTACCTCTTCCAGTCTTGAAAAATGTATCCCCGTTGAAAAGAAAAAGTTGGTGACAGAATAGCAAAAAACCCTTAGCACTCACAGCTGAACAGTGTACCTGCAAAGAGGCAGAATGCCTGCCATTGTATTCTGCAGAAGTATCATCTCAGCTGCATAAACATCTTTCACTCCAGAGCAAAATACTGGAATTCTTAAGTTTGTCAGTGTTCAACTTTGTGACATTCCAGTTTAAACTGAAATGGAAAGTATATGCGTATTTCTTCAGAAAGAAATATAAAAGTGAATTTCTTTTTTTTTTTTATAATCTCAAATTCAGGGTTCAGTGAGGATAACTAATAACAATAATAGTTTTCTTAATACATGATGGATTTCCACAAACCATAATGGATTTACCATAATGGATTTTAAAAGGGTTTTTGATAGCTAACGTTAAATTGCCAGGATTGATCCCAAAAGTATAGGAATTCAGTGAACAGATTGACAGATAGCACTGGAATCTACAATCTTAAAGCCTCTGAATTTTGTTGAAATATTAAAATAATTCTAATTCAGCATGTGTTTGAGAGAACTAGGCTATCATTAGAAATCAATGAAGTCTAATTTGGAGCCATAAACACTGAAACATATACATTCTAATTGTACAACATTGATATACAAAACTTTTTTTAAAATACAGGGCATCTTTTACATTTTCATCCCTTACAGCATGGTTCAAATTCAGTTCAACCATAACATTGTCTTTAATTGGTTTAGAATGCTTCCTGAAGAAGTCTGAGAATTACTATTAAACATTGGAAGAAATGTAAAACCTTATTAATATGTATTCAAAATGTAAGCTTCAAGCTTCAATTCACATGTTTCACAATTACTTAACTGATTGGAGTGGGGCTACCTATATTTACACTAATTAAGATTAATTATTGTCTCTCCAACCAGTGCCAAATTAAGTCTTTTAGACAAAAAAACCCCTATTTGTCAAACAGAGAGAGCATAGAAAACTATGTGTTCTGACTGGTCTTGGATTCGCATTTTTCTTCACTCTTGTCAAAAGTGAGACTTCCTCTAAAGACAGAGAATAAACCTACATCCTCACCGACGTCAGTGAAGCCAGAATTTCACATGAAATTGTTTACTCTTGACCAAAGAAGTCCCAGGTGAGCATGAAGCTAATAAAGGTACAGTTGCAACTGTACCTTTACTACTTCTGGTCTACAACTAAACACAAAACCATTTTACAAAGGCAGTAACTTCCACTGAAAAATAGGTTTTAAGCTTGGTCTGAGTTGAGCCAAAAATAAAAATAAATTCCTCAATGTAAACAGGTCTGTTACACTGACACAGTTTATTCTGGAACCTTTCTAACATCAATACCCTCTAACAAGAACTGTTGCTTTTCATTTTCTGTAGTGCTTTCAGTACTACAGAACTGGCTTAAATCTTTGCCAGTTCCTCTTGATAAAAAATTACTGGTAATGTAAGGATTTTTCCATAGTCTCTTTGAATATCATTAAAAAGATTTCTTGGTGTGATCTACCACATTCCATCCCCCAGCAACTGAGTTAACAATTACTTAAGTAACTTAAAATACCTCTTCCATAAGCCCATAACTGGGACAGGGGAAAAACATATTTGTATTCTCAAGTGCCACCAAGAAACTATTGTTCCTTTCTCTCATGGCAACATTCCTGCAAAGGCTGTAACTGGCACAATTACTTCCTGGCATGTCTGCATTGCCAGAAATAATTTGACATGACTGCTTTGCATTCGTTCCTTTGTTGGAGCTACAACAATAACACTACTACTGTGGGAGCAAATGAGGTAGCAGAGACAAAAAGGATTACTTAAAAACCTTACTGAAAGACTACTTCTGTTTCTCTGCATCAAGTCCTGTCTGCCTTAAAAAGTGAAACAGACTATTTAAAAAACATAACACATTACTGAGTACAGTTGAAAAAAAAAATTGTTTACTTGGGAACCAGTATCTGTTGCTGTGACACAGGCATTGCTGTTTAGACAAATCTAGGTGAATGGAGGAAAAGAACCACAAATTGGAAGATTTAGATGTATAGCCTGTATTACAGAAACTTTAGTTAAAGCTAGCAACACAGGAAGCTGAGCCACAAACTGCATGAGTCATCACGTTAAAAACTCCAGAGAAGAAACCGTATAAAGCTCAAGGGCATAAAAGAGTATATTCTACAAAGACCACCTAAATCTTATTGACAGAATATCACATTACAGGTACTGCACACAAGAAATGAAGCATCAGTAATCTCTAATCAACATAAAGGACTTGAGGTGAAAGTAGAGTTTTAGGGAGGCTAACATGATAAAGCTAGGCTATATAGTTACTTCTTAACAGCCACACAGGAGTTATGGAATTTCATGATTTCTATTTAGATTAATGGTACCTGTGCTCTATGGTCACTAAAGCTTTGCTTTACTACAAAACAAAAAAAAAAATGTCAACCAGATATGAGATTGGATACAATGTGGTAAGACAACAGAAGGGCAACAAAGAGACACCAGAACAGAGCAGTCAGACAAGATCTGGATGACAAGACACCAGTTATAGTATTTCTTCCGCAATCAATGTTAGAGCTATTCTTTATACATTAAATTAGGAAATCAGATGTATGCCCTTGACAAGCAGCAGTTAGAGCATAGACACATGTTTCATGGAATAAAAATTTACAGTAACAGCCTAAGCCACGGTTCAGGAAGGGGGCCCTGGCAGGCAGCCCCGGGGGTACAGCGCTACTGAACACCACAGAGGCAATATGGCATCACAAAGCAGGAACTGCAGAGTATCACAGCAGAAAATGTAATAGCTAACAGGTTGGATTACTCTGGCTGCCAATACACCAAATACATGCCTAGTCTCTTTAATTAGTCCTTACAGTGAACTCGAGCCTGGGATGGAAGATTTGGGAGCTGTCAGTCTCCCTATGATACTTATAAGTAGCAAATAGTGCTGCATAACAAGATAATGGTAGGGAAGGGATATGAAAATCCATCTTCTCAGTCTACCCCTCAGGACAACCAAAATGCAAGGGTCAATATGCCTGTCACTCAGCCAATTACTTTTCCCCTGTAACTGCAAAATCTGTAGGGACCAAGATAAGACTGACTCAGGTATGAACTCCACAACCAGAATAGCTCCATGAGTTAAGCTGCTCATGTATCAAAAAAGACTTGTCATCTTTAGAGCCAAAATGAAATAATACACAGAGGATCTCCTGGGGGAAGCCTTTCCACATTGAAGATTAAGAAAAAGAATGAACAAACAGAACATTCAAGCTACCTCTGCATTAGATGCTGAGTAAACAGTGGCATGCATAGACTTGTCCTATATTTGTACAAATCTTTTCCGTTGTTTATTATTAAAATCATTTAATGATAAGTTTATTTCAGTCATCTTTAGAGAAATGCTGATCATTTTCATATTTATTTTCTAAATTTAATCCAGAAATTGTGAAAGATGCAAGATCGATTACACCTCGTCTGCCAGCTGCTGACAAGTCAGCAGGACTACAGCCAGCGCAGAGGAGTGATTCCGCTGCTTACTACTGCAGAGTGCAGACCGGTACTCTCCCGGCCATAAGTCAATCACAAGAGCCAAAAGGCAGCTTGCTCTTTACTAGGCTAATAGCCTAGCAATTATGAGCTCACTTAATCTCTCTCTACATGTCCCGTTTCTTCCATGAACACACCTTGTACAGAGTGCAGCCCAGCAGCTTTCACATCTTATCACATTTCCATTCCTAGGAAGGCAAACAGTAATCCTGGGGGAGATGTTTTATTTCATGCTGTTGTTCCATAAGGAAAACCTGCCCACTTCTGCCTTTGCAGATCTTTCTATTCTCATTTTTAATGGGCTGCATCAGCTCTGTTAATCAACATCTAATTAGCTGCGAACTGACTATGAGACCTTAATAATAACTACAATGAAATGCAGTGGTGCATGGACAGGAACAAATGTACAACTTGATATTTTAGTAACATGTACGTGCAGATACTTTTCTATGTGAACTTTAAACAGATACAAAACCCATAGAATGATCCATCTCTGATGCATGCATGCACCTAAGATGGTAAAAAACAAAACCCATTTGGTTACACCAAGGGCTTTCCAGGGAATCCCTGGTATTTAATTTCATTTGTTCAGGGCAGTTCGTGACTGAACAAATTGTTGAAGAAATCTTGCCTGGCTGCAATTCATTACTGTAGTGATGTGACATGTTAAGAAACAAGCTTACTGGTGCCTTTAAACCTTGACTGCATATGAAGTTTAGCTGTATTTTAATGGAGCCTATGAAAGCTTTCTGTAGATTCAACAAAAGCAGGAAAAATATCCTTTACAGAAGTGGGAGGTATAGAATGACCAAAGAGAAATAAAAGTCAAAGAATTAAATATAAAAAAAAAGGTTAAAAGAAATTGTATATAGAGATCATAATCTATAAAAATATATATAAACAAGGTAAATGTATTTCTAGATGTTTAAGAACATAGATTCTTTAAATAGGAACATCTGAATAATCCTATATAGAAGAATCAAGAGATTTTGTTGAAAGGGAAAATTTAAATTGCTCGACTTACATTTTCTTCTTTTTTGACAGTCATAACTTTGTTAATTTGAATTTTATAGCCACATATTTCCCCTCATTTACTTGAAGATTTTCTCATTGTAATGAATCAGCTAACTATGGTCTGGCTGGCAAAAAGCTGAATTTTTTTGCCTACTTCAGTCACATAATTTAGGTCAGTGGCTGAAGATCAAAAGCATCAACATTACAGGTGCTGCAAGACCTCCACATGGCTCCACTATATAAAGCTGAAAGCATATTGTATTCTGATTTCTAAGTTCAGAAATGGCATGTAATGATTATCTTTCCAACCACAAAGAGCAAGAAACTTGTGGCCCTTAAAGAAAAAAAAAAAAATCTCACCCCCCACCACAGGCATCATTGTTGGAAAGAACAAAGCATAGCTTTGGCAGATGACAGTAGTCACTAGCAATGCAGGTGACAGCTTTACAGAAACACCCTTGAGATTTTGCGTCTGCACCCACCTGGAATACATGCCCTGAAATATGCTAAATACCAGACAGGTATGGGCTTTTCCAGAACTGTTTTTCTCTCTCCAACTGGAGTTAACAGTCATAACTGGCAAACATTATTTGATTCTACCATCCTTGCAAATGACTATTGTGAAAAGACTTCTTTCTTTATTAACTAGCAAAGAAGCACACCTACCTGCAGATAAATATTAACTTTATTAATTTCTGATGCTCCCCCACAAACTACCTATTTATGTGTTTCAGTAAACAGAAAACAGGCTGAACTTTTGTTTCACTCTTATGATGGTGAAGGGATGACATTCTTCAGCTAAAAGGCCAACATTTTGAAGGAAAAACATGTCAAATCAGATTCTCCTTTTACTTGAGTGTACTGAGCTGTTGATTTTAAAGCTGCAAAAATAATACAATCTATTTCTGTTACAAACAGAGTGCTGGCAAAAGCATGGTGAAAACTGAGTCTTGACAGAATGAATCAAGAGGATGAAGCTCAGGTCACAAATCTTCAAGATGCTGCAACCACTAAGAATTAAACTAGATCTTAAAATCTGACTGCTCAAAGGTTTAACAGGCTCCTGTAAAAGTCAGATGGATTACTAAAGGTAAGAATTTTGGCTAAATGAGCCTAAGCACATTTGCTGCTAGTTGAATGCCTCCCAGTGTCAACCATAACTAACACAGCACTGATGAATCCTGTATGCAAATAATCTTGAAATAATAGGACATAGAGGTGTTCCTTAACATAGAAGCTTAAATAGCTCAGGAACAACAAAACAGATATTAAGAGTATGCTATTAGCATGAAATCTTATAAAAAAAAACTTTTAGCAGACTCTTTAGACAGATCCATTAGTTGCCTACATTATTTTACAGTAACCCAAGGTATGATTGCAGTTTCAGTTGCAGAAGCCTTTGTATAATCACATTGATTTAAAAGTTGCATGTCAAATGCTCTGGAAAGACAATTTACAGTCTATAGTACTATGGGCAATCCAGTATGATTAGTCCCAGGAATCAATATTTACATTTGTACCCAGCTTCTCCCCTTGCATTTTTCTCCTGCTTTCCTTCTTTCCCATTTGTGTAGCACCATCACCACAATACTAGCAAGACACACAGAAATATTTTTGTAATACTGCCTTGATCTGTCTCCCTTGCTAAATTTAAATTCAAGTGAATTAATCTGCTTCTTCTTTTTGCCAGAGGAGGAGAGAAAGCGTTAAGCTCCTCCAAGTAGAAATTAAACTTCACAACTCATAATTAAATTCCTTCATAGAGAGTCTTAGCAATACAAAGACAGCTTGTAAAATCACTTCATATCTGTAGGTATCACAAGGCTCTTTCTGTTTGGAAATATGATATTCTTTTCTCTTTACTCCAAAGTAGTAAGCTTTAATACACAACAACTTCTTAGTTTAGGGCAGCTTGTACAAACTGGCAAAATGTCATTCTCCCATCTTGTTTAATAAGCATTAACACATGCTTTAAGTATCACCTGTTTGAAAATGTTATCTTCAAAACTGAGCTGTGCTTTCAATACTCAAATGTAATACAATCACCTTAGGCAAAATTATTATGCAAGCATGCTGTTATTGTGTGAATGTCAACAGGAATTTATTTGAATCCTTACCTCAACTTTAACTACTCACACATGGCTTATATATATATATGTATGCACACACATTCTGTAATAATTCAGAACAAGAAGCAGCTTTTTCTAGTATGCCATTCACCACTCCAGTTAAGTTTGATTAAAATCTTGTACCTCTGAGATTAACTTCAAGTTAGCAAAATATTTGAACTAGTCAAGTTTGGTAGAAGTTCCATTAATCCAAGTAAATTAAAAACATCCTCCTAAATTAGTAGCCAAACACCCAGCCTACAAGCACCATTTCTAATACAAAGCTGATATTGAAAGGAAGCATGGTTATGGTGTGTTTATTGGGTGATTTTAAGTTACTATTTTTTTCATCATCTTTCATGTGAAAATATTATTTTAGTTATGAATTAGTTCCTGATTGAACATTTTCCTTTAATTGGAAAATATTTGCAGCAATTACTTCCTCCAGATTTACTCAGACAATGTGAGTCATGACCTTCCCTTGGGGATTTAACAATTACATTATTCCATTTACATCTACCACCACATACAACACCTGGATGTCAAGTTGCTGGAAGTGCTTCTATCCTTATAAATAATGCAACATCCTTATGTTGCTAATTATGACATGTACATAATTTATTGCTCCCTAGAGCTGAGATATTTCTCTCTCCTACAAAATGCATAACATTAGTTTTTGCAATGACAATAATTTTGATGTAAATTATCTCAGGGCAGGAAGAAGACAAATTCTTCTCTCCCTGTTTACATTACACTCCCGTAAATACAATGGGAATTTTCAGTAAGCGTGCAACGTCTTATTTAGAACAGTAGACTTGTTTAATGACAAAGAGGCAAATGGGCAGAGAACAGGATTTTCAAGGAATTCAACTCAGTGATATCAAATTAGTCAGGTGCTTATTTGCATCTTTGACTACCTAACTGCCTTTTAAAAAAGCTTAATTTATAAGTACTCATTTGCACTTCCAAGTACATTTGTTTTCAAATAATTTTCAATGGCATGTTTGGCAGTATCTGCGTTTGTCATCCCAGATTGTCATTTATTCTACTAAAAATGTCTTGGGTAACGACTTCCCCCCCCCCCCCCCCTTTTTTTTTTTTAGTCATCAAAAAGTTTAGTGTACATTAACTCAGAGATCTGAAGAGATACTTCAAAGATCTAGATGACAAAATACATTTAGCAGATTCATTACATGAGATAAAAATTTCTAATGACTTAATGAATGTAGTAGGCTCTTGTAGTACGACAGTACATTTGAGAGGACTAGACACAGTAAGTTGCAAGGAATTGAGCAGTCTGAGATTTTCATTAACAAGTAACGATTTGGGGCATGTTTAGTTTTCAATATACAACCTCAGAAATGTGAAAGAAGTCTGATTCTTGATAGATAATTGTTTCAGACTGACTTTGCATCCACAACAAAAGATTTCAAGTTATTATTCACTCTTGGAAATCCTGACTGTAAATTGACTATCCTTCCTTTCATTAAGAGGATTCATCTTGTTTCCTTCATTCACTGGGAAGTCAGAGATTTCATAGGTAATTATTTTGACTGTGAAGCTAAATTGCTCTGGTCATGTCACACTTGATCTGTAAAAAAAAAATCCCACTGCACTAGAACATGTCCTGCTCTCACAAGATTCATAACTATTTGTTAGGTTGTTCTCCTTCAGCATCAAATCATGGTAAATGTTTTATATATGCTCAAACATCCTTCATATTTTGGAGGAAATTAGGTTTCTGGAGAAAAAAAATTATTCTGTGCGGAAGCATACTGTGTCTGAACCTATTAGCAAATGACCAGCAGAGACCTCAAGCACTAGCTCGCTTTGTTGTTCTGCTTCATCTCCGTGAACACAAAGTTTTGTGTAATTTGAGCAACACATATTCAAGTTATTTAAAAAATAGATTTTTACCCTCATGTTATATCATGATTCAATATTTAGTATTGACAGTTAAAGACAAATCTTAAACTGTTTGGGATTGTTTATATAAAATTTCATAGAACCCAAATAGACACATTTGCAGTAAGCTAAAATAACAATCTATTGTATCTTTTTACCAAAGATCTACTGCAGTAAAAAGGGCTGCAAATGCTTCATGCCAGTATTTCCTCACAGAATAGTGAGCAACCATGAAAAATAATTGAATGCTTGAAATTTCATTAATGAAAAGATGGAGCTTGAAAAAATACTCAGCAAATTAATATCACCTCCTATGAACCCTGTGAATATACGCTTTCTTTTTGGAAAATGTCACTGCTATGTTTCTGCTGCAACTAAGTGGTACTACTGTCCCCCCTCAAATTCTTGTAATTTTCTCATTTTTAACAGAACAGTCTGCTTTTCTCCTTTATTTGCTGGGAATGTCATGAAGTTAGTGTCTTTCAGGGTTACAGATGAGGAGGAAAGAGAGAAGTAAAGTGAAGATGAGACAAAGATTCACCAATTCTCTTTAAACAAAGTCTCAATCTTTAGAAGATTTACTGAAAAATAAATGGCTGTTTAAAAGCTTTGATAGCATGAATCTCACAATATACACAGTTCTAAACTTACAAATACAGATGGTGTTTAATCTTTTATATATCATTTATATTTTCATTAAGGTTGGTGGGTATATTAATCTATTGTTTTTCAGCAATAAAATATACATACTCGAAAAGATATTACTTGCAAGGCACATGAAGCCTTCTTGCAAGCATTGTTTTTCAGCAATAAAATATACATACTTGAAAAGATACTACGTGCAAGGCACATGAAGCCTTCTTGCAAGGTCTAAGGTAACTAGGAATTCTTAGTTTTGTTCAGATTTTCTGTATAAATACTAGCAAAGCCAGTCTTGGTAGACCCTCTACATATTTAAGCCTTCCACATTTTTCCAAACCACGGAGAAGGGTTTTGTTAGTCCAAAAGGTACTGTCTTTCTTCTATGGGAAACCTACTTTCCTGCTTCTGGCAGGGGAACCACCACATTTTGTCTCATTACATGCTACAACAGAAGCATAGGCAGGGGAACCACCACATTTGTCTCATTACATGCTACTAATGTCTACAACAGAAGCACATTTCAAATATCAAGGAAGCTTTTTATGCAGCCTGTAGAACTACATAGAAAAAAAATCAAAGGCTTAAAAAAACCCAACTTCCTTCTATCTTTCTTTTGCTCAGAAGTAAGATCTGTAGGACAGTTAGTTTCTTTTTTGACTTCCTTCTATCTTTCTTTTGCTCAGAAGATCTATAGGACAGTTAGTTTATTTTTTAGCAGTATCATTACAATGTAATTAGCCACATACTACACCAAAAATGGGAGTGTTGGGAAAACCTCAATAAGGAAATTTCAAAAGCAGTCTTAATTGTAAAATACGTCAAGAAAATATTTTTAGAAGCAATAAGACAGGTCGAGATAATTACTTTTTCTAGACTTTTATGCCTGCTTAATGTTACACTGAAATAAAGTGATTCAGCATATCAATATAGCTTTAAAGACATCCTTTTGTATACAAAGAGATCACAACATGCTTATGAAGTGCATCTTAAAAAATCTTTCATTTAGGATTATGGTCTGCTGTAAGACTGTCCATTTGGACAGCTTATACCATCCCTTCAATTAAATTTCCTTTCCCACTGCATAATGCAATCAACATCAATCAAATACTGTTTCAGACCAGATGCAGGAGGCTGAAGTCAGTACTGGCTCAGGCTAAGGTGGCTGCAGCAGATCACAATTTCAAAAGACAAGATTTTCACTTCTGTGATTTGCCCAGCACTGCTCCAAATCATCTGCTGACAGATCATTTATAAGCATTTCTCCTTGTAGTTATGTTCCCAGTTTGTTCAGTGAAATTGATTTTAAGCTAAATAATTACTTTAGTGAAAGTCCTGGATTTCTCCACTCTAACTGATACAGAGAGCCAGCTGAATGGAATGCATTAATAAATCTGTGAAGTACTTTGAACACATTACACATATTGTTATATGGAAGATTTACAGCAACAGCATATCTAATTAAGTGCTTCATAAAGCAAAACATTGGGCAGATGTCAAACAAGCTGACAAATCAAGTTGTATTTTGTCACTGTGATGAGCCCTTACCTCTGTTAAGGAGTTCTTAATTCTGTTAAGAAATATTTTTCCCCACATGACAACACTGAGCTATCCAATGGCTTCTCTAACATTTGACAAAGAGGAAATCTGCAAGTACTCTCATTTTGCAATTTTATGTTGAATTAATTGAAGTTCAGTTAGACATAATTCTTAACTAGAGATAATGCCAGATAATAGTGTTGCTTCATGTTTCACCTGGTACTATTCCATGCACAAGCATGATATCCATCTTTTCTAAGAGCACATTTGCCATCTGTTGAGAATACTAACAGGCACAAACTTGTATTTAGAAGTAGAGACAAAAGTGAAAGACTAGACCAATGGCTAGACAGATAATTATTTAAAAAAAATACAAATGAGCAAGTCAGCATTTTCACATCACTAGAATTTACCGTATCTTATAGTACTACATTTTTATGTATTTATAATAAACTTCTACTTGTATTGATATACCATGGATAGAATCAATAAGGAATCTCAAACTTATTTTTAAACTTCTTGCATTGAAAATTTTACACAAATATAAACAGCCTGCACAGCTTATTTGCCCAGACAGCATGTCATGTTGATGTTGCCATGCTTTTTAGACCCCGACCTAGATAAGCTACATGGCATTGTCTACTTTAGCAACAGCAGAACACAAAAAGACCAGATCTGAGGAGCAAAATAGTCTACTACCTGCTAAACACCTGACAGCCACATTATACACATTGAGTGTTTTGCTTCATAATGGCTCTTATCTAGTCTGATGGTAAACAGTGAAGTTCATTCAGTGTCTATCTTCCAATTTAGTTTAATCTGAAATGGGTCTCATCCATGCACTCCTAAAACACAACACTGAAAACTTAGCACAAGTTGGGTTGATTACAGGATCCTCCAGGAAAGTTCACTCTTCATTCAGACCAAGACACAAACATGCAGACCTCTCCTGATGCTATATTATCTGGTATGTCCTTCCACTGTGCTTCAGGGTGCAGTGTAGGCATGCTGAAGCAACTGGATAAAAAACATAAAACTGAAATGAGAGAAGGATTTTGCCAGCATGGTTGGAGAAACTCAACACTGCTTTGCAACTTAGGCAATACTCCATACACTGATCAGGACCAATCAAATACATGAAGAAAGGAATTTGCAGCTTTCATGAGCCTGCAGCTATTAGATTATTTTTTGATCTTTGCATATAATTAACAAAAGGATATAGGCAAACTGGACTCTGATAATAAAAGAACAAAGAAAATTATGGAGAAGCTGATTGAGGACTTAACTGAAAAAAGATTGGTTATGTGACAGCAAAACTGTGACTTGACAGCCATCCATAAAGGTCTGCAGCAGGTAAACATATACTGTAAGGAAAAGATTACATGAAGTATCTTCGGAGGGTATAATTTGGAATAAATTAATCAAGTAAGAAAATAGAAAACATAGGTTATCAGAACAAGAAAAAATACAACTACAGATTCCTCATAATAACTTCTTTGCTTAAAAAGGACTACGTAATTTCTCAGTGCTAGATAGTTGAATTCACCTGTAAAGGTAATACTGTTCGTTATTGGCTCAATAACAAACCTAGAAGGATTTATATTTCTGTAATTATGTATTGGTAAAGTTAGCATCTCATTTGCCTTTCATTTACTTTTAAAATAAGCCTCCTACTGCTTAGGCTGTGACTTTCCATTCAGGAAGGCCTTCAACAAAAGACCCCAAGA
This sequence comes from Pterocles gutturalis, assembly GCF_000699245.1. Lineage (NCBI taxonomy): Eukaryota > Metazoa > Chordata > Aves > Pterocliformes > Pteroclidae > Pterocles > Pterocles gutturalis. The sequence continues at coordinate 95,201 of NW_010133209.1, read as the reverse complement.
AATAGGTTGCTGACTCAGGAACAACAGGAAAAAAACAATTAAAGGGCTTTCTTGATCCAATGATATTGTAAGGACAAGAGCTTGTCTTCAGAGTAAAGATTTCTTCTAAAAGAACAAAGTCAATGAGAGTATAAACTCGCACCCTGTCCATTTTGACATTGATTTGGTGCAGCACCAGAGAGAAAAGGAAGCTTCTGAAAGCACCACAAAAGCAGAAGTCAGCAGATAATACAAAGACAGATAATGTGTAAGTAGAACACCAGTGTTTTTTAATAATTGATTTTTTTCTGCCAGCATCTGCATATCCCAAAGGATATTCCAAGTCATTAAAGAAAAAAAAAACATATAAAATGAAAGAAAGAGTTAGGGGTTTAACCTCTACCTTCTAACTGGGAAATGAAGCACAGACAACTTCTTGTGTCAAAAATATGTAAGAAAAATAGGGCTGATATTTTCACAAGACTGAAATATTCAGAAATGTCCCCCCCATATTCTGAAGAACAGTACAGCAGCCTCAATTTGCTGTTGATCAAGACTCTCATCAGATTAGAAATAGTTCAGCAACATTAATGGAGGCTGTAGTCTCACTTTTCTATACTGAGATCAACACAGAGGCTTCCTAGGCTTACACAGATGTATCATCCCTCTTGCTGCTAGTTTACCTTTCAATGCAAAGTGTAGATATATGGATCGTCATCTACTTCAGTAAATAGAGAGGCCCTAATTTTATGCAGAACCTGCATAATACATGGAAATCAGTAGCTACATTAATCAAAATTAGTTATGTAGTGTAAATGAAAACAAGGCCGTAACAGCTGAGCTGCCACATGGGCAGCTATCCTGTCAGGCACTCCATCATCTACAAGGGTAACGTTGAGCTATACGGACAGATGGAGCTGCACATACCTTGCATGTCTGCAGCTATTTCCAAACGTGATTAACAACACAGAGACAGTAGATAGAAATTTAGTATTACATTTGCATTTTATTAGCTAGGTCGAAGCTTTGATGGGCTACAAGTAACGAGGAAACTAAGTAAGACTTGGATGAGAAACTGCAATAAATGAAACCATATTCCATATACCTGTTTCCTCCATATCGCATCTGATTATTTTGCTTTCAAGGTTGTGATGGTGCATTTGTCTTTTCTTCCCCGTTTCATCTTTGCTCTGAAACCACAATGACAGGAGGTAGTTCTACACATTTCTTATATAGGCAGGCTTATCAAGTTTATTTAGTCAAGCAAAGGCTAGTTTCCCTCACTTTGAAACAGACATAGAAATTGTATTTTTGTATGTATTTGAAGATGGTTTAAGCTAAAAATCAGTTTTTCATCCAAAGTGATTTGTTGGCCTAAGAACACAACTCTGGCCAGATAAAGGCATAAAACAATAGAACCTTACTGTAAAGACAACAAACTATTTAAAATGCCCACTCTAAAAATTAGTAACATTCAGTAAGACTGAAAGGGACAGAGACGGATTCACTACTTTTTGAGTTCCAGTCTAAATAATTCTGACTCCATTCTTAAACCACTTAATTCAATGAAAGATAATTCCTTAATTTCAATGAGTTTTGGATCAGCTCTACTACAACAGAAGGCAGGAAAAACCCCTATTTTAATTGCACACAAATGTTAAGCAAGGAGAAGTATTGTGACCTAATAGCGAAAGCCATGCTTCAGGATATGGTCACTGAAAAAAACCAAACCACATCTATATTATATGATTGTTTACTACATGTTATGCAATTTAGAGGAAATAGATGTCTCTAGTCCTTTGAACAGGATTCAAAAACTAATTTTTAAATATAGCAATGATTTAACATTCATCTACCTCATGACCTTGCAGGATTCAATCGCGTGTAGATAAACAATTAGAGAAGCAATTTGTTCCTCTGATACTTCTGTACTTGCTAGGAATGCCTACAAGGCAACAAAGAAAGCCAGTTCTTTGTGGTGATATGCCAACAAATATGTTATTTCTGTGTGTTCCACAATTACTGTTTCTATTTTACTCCAAAGAAAAAGAAAAAGCTTTTTACATTTGATCGCAACAGCATTAGAGAGACATTTAACCTTAATTTGAAAGAATTTACTGCCACTGGTAAAAAGTTAAAAAGCTGCAATAGTATCACTCCTCCCCTGATTCTGAAGGTGTCAGATCTGCTACAACTTACAAATTCAAGAGAAAGAAAATCTGAAGTTGACAGTTTGCACTAAAAGCAGATAAGTCTTAACAGCACACTTCCTTTTTTTTTTTTTTTAATAAAAGGCATTTTGCAGGGCTTGTCATAATGTTCTTTTGAAGACTTCATTGTTTACGTTCATTTGGAAGCTGCAAGTGAAACCCAGACAGGAGCTTGACACCACAGCAACTACAGGTTTCTTGGAATCAATCCCCCTCAACAGCAAGAAAATGTTCACTGGGTTCCCATATACTTTTACATATGTAAAGGAGGCAGCTCACATTAAGTAACTTGTGAGAGGGCAAACGTTAATCTCATTTTACCTACTGTTTCACTCAGGAAATTATTCCTCCTTTGGCAATTGGCAGTGCCAGCCAGATATGGATGACTAATGATGAAGGTCATTTGCTGAATAGTCTTCCTTTCTGAAAAAGATGCTCATTTCTTGTCTGCCCATGGACAAAATTAGGAAATTTTGTCTAGCAGGTAGAATTTTAAGAAAGAAACAATAGATTTTCTTTTTTGTAAAGGAGGGTCTTTCTATTTACGATTACAGACCAAAGACACAGGTTTTCATAAATATAAGCACAGGTAACACATTACCATTTGATAGCCTATGCATCATAAAGATTTCAGTCTTCGGTTATATTGATTTATGTGGAGAAAGCTCCTTCTGCACCTCAGTTTATTTTACTTCTTTCTTGCCAAATAGAGGACAAAGTTTTATACATGTATCAAATGACCATTATCAAAATTATTCTAGAGAATTTTATATAACTGTAGGTTCATATAAAATTACAAATGTATTTCAGTGAACTTTTAAAAATCATTCTAATTACTTCAGTTAAAGGCTGGTTCAAAAATACAGCTTGTCTACAGTCAAATAAACAAGTATAGAAAAATTTTAAGTTAGTACAGGTAAATCCAAGTTTATCATTCATTAAGTGGCACACTGCAACTTTTCCAAGAAGATAACACTGTGCCTTTACACCCATTCACAGAGACTCTGAAAAAATAAATCATTCTATTTAATTACAACCTTCATTTTCTCTAACTGTATGCTCTTCAGATACTTAATAGGAAGCTTTTGTTGCAAATTGCAAAGGATACAATACACAAGAGAGAACAATATCTGTTCTTTGCTAGATAGACTTCCACTTGCAATCATGCAAGAGTCCTACACTGCTAAAATTATTTTTTTTAATGAAGAGAAAAATGGTGTGACAGATGTTTTGAAGTAATCCATTATAGCTGCTAGATACACTGTGTCACAAAGATTACTATCTTCCCTGCACAAAGTGCGTGATTGACAAGGCATTCAGAACTCAGAACTGGCGTGGAGACTAAACTTAGGTCCACACAAGCAGAGCAATACAGAAAAGCCCTGTTACAGGGGACTACAACATTACTGGGAATCGAGATCCATTCAGACTCCTGGTGATTAATTTTTCCTCAACTTCCATATATATTTTTTGTTTCCAACACACAGAAATAGTGCTAGCTCTGCATGGCTGTGTACAGACAGTTTTTACATGGCTGTGACCCCTATTCTAAATAGGGCCACAGCTGTTTCTTCTCTGCCTCATCCAGTGCACAAGAGGAAAAATCACAGTAAGCATTTTTGATCGCAGAGCAAATCTATTTCAAAGTTATGATGAAAACAATTTGGTTTTTTATTTGTTTCAGTAGGCCAGTAATTGATTATTTTCTTAACAGCAACAGAAAAGTACAACAGAAATGACCCAAGGATTCATTTGGTCTCAATTTATAGCTACACACTGTCCTTTCCTCAGCAGGTACTGCATTGCAATAAACCAACCCTCAAGCACAAGAATTATCACAGAGCTCTATTTTCCAGGGCTTGTACTGCCATCAAACCATTGAAGTAGCAACATATTATCCCTTAGGAAAAAGATTATCAAATATTAATAAAAAACCTTAGAAGAAAGCAGATTTCTGAAAAAAAGGCTGCTGGGATTTACTAGTAACCATTTGTCGAGAAGCTGACTCATCCTTTATTACTGTGAAATAGAAAAATACCTTCTGAGCCTGTGTAATGCCTTTAATTTCTCAGCTACTAAAACAAAACCACTAACAAATCAAATTTCCCAACCACTTGATTAAAAAAAAATAAGGAAACCAGTTATATATTGTCCTGTTCTAGCTCATTACAAAACTCCTACTCTAATAGGACTGTTTAGAAAATTTAGTAAAATAATATTGGATACTTATTCCATAGAATTTATTTACTTTTTCCCATAAATACACTCGTAGATATCCCTTTAACTATGTACTATCAGCAACATTCCTGAGTTGAACTTAAGTGTCAAAAATGCCTTTTTTTTTTTTTAACACTGAAAACCACCATTTTATTTTCCTGCACTTTCAGTGAAGTTAGTTGAAATATTCTGTCTTCCACTTGGATTGTAAGCATAACTTTCTCTTTCATCATCTTCAGGATTTCACAAATCCTGACAACTCATCCTGTAATTAACAACTGGATCTAGCTTGCGTTGTGCTTTTATGCTTTGCTGAATTGACAGCTTTCAAACCAGCTCTGCAGGGGAGCTCAGGGCTCCAGGGAAGAGAACACAGACAAAGATCAAAAAGTAGTAGAATAAGCAAAACATGTAAAAGAATAAGGTGGGAGAGATATAGAAGTAGTGATAGTAAGAGCACAGGAGAAAGGAAAATAAGCTATTCAATCAAATTATGTAGCTACTAGTTTAAATTGCTTCGCAGTAGAGGACAGAGAGCACTCCCTGGTGTGGATATCTCTAACTGAATTTAAAATCAGTGGTAAAGAATCCTCTTCCATAGAAGTCATAATTCCTTTCATCCCTGAAATAGCTGCATTGCTATTTATATAAATGCTTTAAGTAGTCAAGTGCAAGTTTGAAAGCAGCAGCTTGGTACATATTTTGATGAGGTAAGAAATGACAAAATTGAATGCCATGAACTACAGCAGCTAATTTCAATTTTAACTAGATCCTAGCTCTTACTAAAATACAAAGGGACAAAATAATTCAGTGCTGCAGTGGCACAGTAAGACTGAGAGTGTTAAAAAGGCTGCAGTACCCTAGCAGTAAAATGCATAGTTAAATCTAAAGAAAGATTTTTCGGGAAAATAAAAACATCTCAGAGTGAAAAAAAGTTTCATTGATAAACCCTCAACAAAACTAAATGAGAAAGAAAGCTGCTGATAACACTCCTCTTACTCAGTATTTCACTCTTTATGGTAACCTGCCACACATCACTGAATTGGTTTCAGTCCCTGCCTTCTACCAGGGGAATTTTAATCAGTGCCTGAGGCTAGTGTGCTGCCTGGAGCAACACACCACAAAATAACTCATTTCAGTCTTTCCTCTTGATATCATATTATTAGATAAGAATAGTTGAATAATGGGAGAAAGAATTAGTATTCAGATATTCAGTATTTGAAGAAAGTGCATATGCTTACATATACTTTCTTTGGTATAAATATTGGTGTACTTAACACAAAGCAAAGGAATGAGAGTTCCTGGTGGTGCCCACCCAGGCACTGGAGGTGGGGTACAGAGGCCTGATCCAAGGCAGAGAACAAACCATTTCCACCTCTCACTGATGTTCACAGGCCTGTGCTCACAACCAAACATTGTTTTTATTAACACCGCCCATATCCACTTATGTATCATAAGTAAGGTTTTCATAAAGTAATCACTTTAAAGCAAAGCTTTGGCAGTGAAGCCAAAACAAAGTATTTTTATTTTTTAAAATATTTAATGTTAAAAAAAGTTCTTGCCTATTTTATCCAGATTCCACCTACTTTCAAGCATCTCAGTATCACTGCTTATATAAAATAAGAAAATACTTAACATCTGAAACAGGCATTTCCTTTGTTGCTAAACTTTTGGAAACAGTAGTAGACCATAACAGAACTTAAAAGAATAACATTTATTTGGTGAAAGCGTGACAGAACTGATAAGTAATTCTTAATAGCAAATTTGTTAAAAACATATTTCCTTTAGTTGTCAATCTATATTAATAATTCACTTTAATCATAGAATGGCTAGGGTTGGAAAGGACCTTAAAGATCCTGTCTTCAATACCAATGAGCATTGAATTATTCAGACTAGAAGATGGACACACAGTACACATGTCAGCACATGCTTCACTCAAAATGCTCTGAAAGCAAAGTGTAAAGATCTCACAGTCTCAGCATTACTAATGCATCCAAACAGCTCTTTCAGTGAAGTTATGTGCACAGTCTATATTTTATGGTCTGTATTGAGATTCTGTGGACAGCCACATTGACATGCCTTGTATGACTGAAGTTCATTTCAGGTTAAGAATTTTTAAGTGAACAGTGGAAAGACAATAAGGAGTACAGGAAGGGAATCTACAAATATAAGACAAAGGGTTGACGCCAGAGTAGTCACTGAAACTTTTTTGACCTTATTAAACATCTATCTAGTTATGCTATTATTATACTGTACCAGCAACTTAAATTTATCTCTGTCAGATTCTCAATAGCACCTGGAATGCAACTATGTGTCTCATGATGTTACCAGCAAGAGGGGAATTCATTTGATATTCTTAACTTGTCCTTTTGGGATATTCCTAGGACAGGGTGCTACATGAAAAAGAAAAAGAGAGTGTCTCACTAGTTTAAAACTAGAACACCAAAATTCTCATGTGAAATTTCAAGAGATTAACACATTAATAAATAATCATAATACAAGTACAAAAATCACACAGTCACCAATATTAGATTGTATAGACCCAACTCCATACAAAATGTTTATCTAAGAATGAATATTTTCTTCTACTTATGCCAGACAATTTCTTTGTACAAGCAAAGTGATAGAAAGGAAGACAACCTACTTAGCTTCAACAAACCCAATGGACTATCACATCCTTAGTGATCTTTGACAGAAAAATGGAAGTGTATCAACTAAAATGAATGCTTCCAAAACCCAGCATATAATTAATGAGTCTTTTGGCATTGATTTGGAGGGGTTTTTGTTTCATTTTTCCTCCCCGACCTTTGACACAATTACAGAAAGCTTTTCTATGACATAGATGACAAACAATATGATCCTGGCTGCTGTAGTCAAATCCTAGCCACACAAAGACAAAACAAGATTCAGAAAGTCTTCAGATGAGCAAGAAAAAGCAACAGAACGCATCTATGGATCAAGAGGGGCCAGTGGAACAAGATACGACAAAGATGCACACAATGATTAATTAATATTAAGACAGTTAGTAACTATAAAGCAACAAATATTGGCTCAAAAAGACCCAGCTGGTGATAAAGTTGGGTCATGACATAGCTTGTGTCATGGAACCCAGACCAAAAAAGGCAAAAGGTTTTTATCCTGAATTCTAATCCTACTTGGCACGAGTACCAATAAAACCTTAACTGTTCTTATTACTGGTGGTGGTTTCAGTTTTGCAGAAACTTTGAGGCAGCAACTTAAGCAGCTTTGGTACCATATTTTTCTGTAGCATGACTGAACCTCAGGCAGAACCTCAGAAATTAACCTTGTTAATGAAGTGTGCTGCATGGTTCACAAACAACGCAACAGGCTCAAGGGCACAGACCAAAATGTCCAGTAGTCTTGAAACTCAGTGTGAAATAATGTACCTGTCTTCCAGATAAGCATGACTATATTACTTAAGACATCCCCTGCAATACTAACAGCCTCCACTGCCAATATGCCAAGGTCCTCAACTTCCTTAACTGGCATCTGTAATTACATATTAAAATAAAGGATAAATACAGATCTGCTGTAGTAACATCTACAACGTGTCATATCAGAAAGATTAGCTTTCCTGTCTGAAATTTCTATTGCCCAAGTTTCAAACCATGGCAAGTACCTTTCAGCACTATGATTAGCCATCTACCTGCATTTGTATTTCAAAAACAAGAAGAAAAAGGTCTTTTTCCCTAATACATATCATAATACCTTCAAGACAACCACAGTTCAGGGAGTCTTGGGCAGAGAACTGAAGAGGAATAATGGTTCTGTGGAGTGCTGGATTACTTAAACAGTTATAGTAACAACATGACGCTGACAAACCCACACTAATAGTCGCTTCAGGTATTACCTTTAATTATTTGTTCAAGCAAGAGCCCAGCTCCTGTAGAAAACAACCTAGAGACTTAGCAAACACCTAGTATTCAGACAAATCACATCAATTCCCCTTGCGGTAAATACAGTGCTTTCAGCCAGTGGTACTGAATGCAATGCTAGAAGCTTTCTAAGTCTTCTCTGCCCTTTCTTATCCCTCATGCTAATTAATCTCAATGGGATTTTGTAAAGGGGCAAGAATAGTAACTCTAAGATAGCATTCAACAATCAGACATTTCTAACCTGGTATGATTTACTTCTCCAGCCACTGCAATTTCAGAAATCCCAATCTTATTAAGAAACCATTAATGCAAAATAATGACATCAGGATGCCATACCACAGTAAACAAGCCTTTTTAGAAGCACAGGGTGGCTTTATGTAATGGGGGGACAAAATAATATATTTTTTTTTTTTTTGCAAGTCTGCTTTCAAGCAGGTGCTCAACGTTTCTTTTCAAAGCAGGGATAGTGGAAGAGACAGTATTTTATTTGTACTGCTGCATAACTGCAGAATACAAGAGAAAGAAACTTATGCAGTTAACGTTTAATTTCAGTAAAGGGCTGAACTATTGCAGGTTACAGGACAGTTATGGGCATGACATATTCTTGGATTTTTGTCTTCCTTCTCCTCCTCCATTAAATCAATTTTGTTCATCTTAATACTGGGTCTTGCAAGATCCATTTTTTATAAAAATGCATAAAACTTATATAACCAATTATGCAGAAGTATCATGAGTGATGACGATGGATGGGCACATAATTGCAGTGGGTTTTGTTTTTAATGGACATAATCTACAAATTTATTTTTTCAACATGTTTTCTTGTAACTACTGTCATTAGAGTAATTAGCTCATTTCAGAATTCGTATGACCACAGCTAGGGAAAGCACTATTTAGGCAATCACTTTCCACTCTTTACACCATAAGATAAACAACATCAATACATAAGCCAAAATATATAATTTTAATATTTACACAAGAAGTATTAAGTTTCCTTCAAACTGTTCTAGAGCTCACTAAATCAAACATATCATCCTTTGATTGAACGATGCTAGTTCAATCCCATACAACATGAAGTCACACCTGCAGCAGTAGAAAATAATAAAAAAATCTAAAATAATTTGGTGAAAAAGACCAGAAATATAGGAGATAGATGTTGATTAATTGCATAAAATCACTTTTTCCCATCTCCTCATTCTCAATTTTAACACTGAAGAACACTATACAGACACAAATCATACATAAAGATAAATAAAGAGAGAAGGAGTCTCAGGAGCCTGTAAATAACAGGGCAACAGTGGACAGAAAAAGCAGACTACAGTGGAATTCTCCTCAGGCATAATCTCAATCCTACTAGCATTTTAAACTGAATTTTAGATTATCAGTTTAGAGGTTTAGTTGTGGCTATAAATAAAGGTTAATATTTTTTGATCCTGATACAGGTTTACCATAACTTCAGTATCTCTGCATGGATTAACAAATAAATATGGGTTGAAACTGAGTGTAATATCTGTTGACAAAGCTCTGCAAAGTCAGTTATAAACAAGAATACATCTTCCAGAAGGTTTAACTAAGAGGTCAAAATAGGCACTGCTTATAAACCTTAACACAATGACAATTTTGATTTTGTTTCAAGCCACAGTGGGTGTTTCAGTCACTGAAAAAACATTTTAGTCTGTTGGCAAACATAAGTAATACCTCCTATTTACTTACATTTGTAACTGTAATATAGCCCTTTGGAATACATTTTGAGAGAGACAAATAAATAAATATTTAAGTTATAGCTTGAAAAGTACGGCAAGATTGAGCTTTTGATTCCTCCAACTCTACCTAGGTTGCTTTGCCAATGCTCACAAGCAGAATTGATGGAACCCATCCAAAACCTAAGTAACAATTCTGTTTCTTTTGTGAAACCAAAATGGTGAATTTCAGAATTTAAAGTAGTAAATACCTGAAACTCCAGATTTATGTTTTTAAGTGTCTTCTCTGTCCTTCATTACTGTGGGATTTGCAGTTGACCAGAAAAGTAAGGTTGTCTTCGTTTAGGAGCAATGTCAGACTTTGTATTGAAACACCAGCCTTCAATTCTTTGTACTGTACTTTACTAGTTTTAACATAAGTTACATAGCAGTGCTTTTCAGCAGCTTTTTTTCACAGGCTAAGAACTGATATGGTTCTTTAAAAGCAAAAAAATCAAATACTAACCACTAAAAAGCTCTTCACACACCCAAACATATATTCATATAATTATATTGCAACCTTTTGCAGCATTTTTGCTTATGCAAAAATCCAAGTATCCTCTGACTCAGGTTTGTAGTTGCAATAAGAAAGTGCTCATATTATATGCCTTCAGAGTGAGGCAAAGATCCCCCTCCAGTGTTTCATATCACAATTCTCTTGTGCTATGCAGAGCTCTCAGTGCCTTATCTACTTCAATTACAATGTCAGAATCCAATTTCATTAGGTCTTGTGATTATATTAGTGTCATACTTAAATTAGCATCTGCTTATATTTACCACAGACTGAAATTACCAAGTGACAATAATGTTTTTACTTTCTTTCTTTGAGAAAAACAGAATGGCTGGCTGGGCTGTTTTCCTGTTACAGAGCTTTACTAATGTTCCGTGTTTCAAACTTCGTCCCCATGTTACTATGGACAAGATAAAACAAAAACTAATTTAAATACTTATATGTTATAAATGCATAGCTGTCTGTCCTGACAGCCCTATTATTCCAAGTGATAGAACATGAATAAAGTCACATACCAATAGAAGTTTACAAGCTCTACAGTGAAAGAATCTCTAAACCTAAAACCAGTCTTATGTCCTTGAGCTTACGTATCTCAACTAGACTGAAAGAAAAGAAAAAACAGCATCTGTTTGGATATTCATTCATCCCATCTTATTTGTGCCCCTAAAGGAAGGAAATTGTGAAATGACTTATTGAACTGGGGTCTGAAATGGTATTTTCACATTGTTGTTTCTGCATTACAGTGTTGAAGATATAAGCATATATAGGCATAAGATAACATACTTTTTATTGCATAAGATTGACGTTTGGAAAAAAGATACAGATATCTGAGTTTTAAAATAAGCCAACAGTGGCCAGTAGATTTGAGAAGTAACTAAAATATGCACAGTAAGCTCCAGACTCTTATATCTTGAATGTCATTCCAACATTAGCTCAAAGGAAATAACTCAAAGGCTAATTAATTAAAAATTATGTTAATACTAGTGAAATTTTGGGTTAAGATTTAAAAAAATAACACATTACGGCAATTTTGACAGGAACCTTACTTCTGTTACTGAGTAATTTCTGAATGTAATTTAATTTTCCATTAGCATTCCAAGGCTTCACTAACACAGTGAAATTTACTGACTCCCTTCAGAAGCAGCTGACATGGGAGAAAAGGATCTAATACTATCCTCTATGAAACCCTCTTCATTTTAATTTCAAAGACTGATTAGGTTTATGGGAAGATTAATTCCAAGGTTGGGTTCCCCACCCCCCCATACTTCCCCAGGGTGGGTCCCCCCCCCCCCCGCCCCACTATTCTACTTGTTTTTGTCACTTAACTCCTATGGACAAGGAAAGGTCATTTTAGTTCACAAATGCAAAAGCTGAGTTATGAAACAAATACAACTTTGTTAACACTAATTTGTAATAGTTAAGATAATAGATAAGCAAATTAACATAAATCTTAAGTAAAAAAACCCAACTGATTTCCAAATAGCCAATAGAGCCAAATCTTGAATTCCTGATTAAATCATTTTCCATTCTGAAAAAACAAAATTGCAGTACTAGTCAAAATATCAGATTTCTTTATATCGCAGTCTTTAAAAAACCTAAGCATGTTCAGCTGTCTGGTTTAGGACAGACCAATATGGGCAACATTGTTGTGGGTGTCTGCTGTGGACTGATCAGAAAGAAGATGCAGGTGAGGCCTTCAGGCAAGTGAAGAAACCTCACATTTGCAGGCTCTGGTCCTCAAGGGGGACTTCAGCTATCTGAATACCTACTGGAGGGACAACACAGCAGTGCACACTCTCTGGAGGGCTCAATAGCAAGTTCCTGACACAAGTGAGAGGTGAGCTGATGAGTGGATGTGCTTAGTGAGCCTGGTATTGGATGGGAAGCAATAAAGAAGATAGAGCCACAGTAATCCCAGTGTACAGTGAAAGGACAGAAGTCAATGGACAAAGCTGAAATAACTGAAATTCCGTCTGATCATAAAACAAACAAAACCTCTTTTTCATTGCAAGGATGCTCAAACATTAGACCAGATTGCCAATCCCCACCCCTGGAGCTATTCAACACCTGACCGGACACAGCCCTGATCAACCTGCTCTAGCTGACCCTCCTTTGAATAGGGGGATTCAGTTGGATTATCTCCAGAGGCCCCTTCCAAGCTCAATGACTCTGTGATCAAGCCAACGGCTTTTCTTCTGGTTGATTTAATGGACAGACATCTTTCAATGATTAGAGTATATGTATAAATTATGAGCCCAGGGAATATATTCCCCAGACCTACTGTTTTCACTGTAGATATTAATTATGTAATTATCTATATTGTACAAGCTTAGTGATTCCCATAACAATTTGCCATGGACATTCTTCACAAATTAATTTTCCTCTTAATCTCAGTAATGGTTAACACTGAGCAATGCATAGAATAAAAGATAAATGTTTCTATTAATTCATACTGACCAAGCTCCTTATAATGACAACTTCTGAGGAAACTTCATAAGCTTTCAGTTAATAGACACAGGCTGCCCACAGGTACCTCATTCCTCCAGACAGGCTATGACACCACTTGCTCATAACACACCTTACTGTTGCCCTCATTTCTCTCTCAAGATAGTGTTTCAAGTAGATCTGCTTTGAATGTACCCATGTATTAGTCTTAATTTGTCAGTCCCAAGCACCAGTGACTATGACCTATCACCTGAAGGGACCTTAACAGCATTACAGGCTAGGCTGATTTTTAGGTGCCGGGAAAATTGCTAGAAAGGCAAACTTAATGGGACTCTGACCCATCAACTTCAAAAGATATAATGTGTAGCCATACTAAATTTGTCCAAGCATTGAACAAGACTGCAAGCCATGTGGATATTTTACTTAGGAGAGGTAATTCATGAGTTTCCCAAGCTTTAGAGCCTATGGAAGTCCACAACCAATCTAAATGGCAATTAAAAAAAAAAATAAACTCATGCAGCCATTGAGGACCTGCGTATTGTGACCGCTCTTTGCGGTACATTTTAAAGAGTGCTTGGATTTGTTCTCACTCACCCAGGACCACAAAGAAAAACAGAAATTCAGGGACAGATCCAGCACACTTTCACTAATTCAGTTAGGACATTAATGTCAATAGTATGCTCACTGACATCTATAATTGTCTAAATTTGCACATGAGTATGCACGTTGATTTGCCTCCAGAGAGTTAGATAAGACAGTTTTCTCCATAGGTTAGATGCTTTAGGAGGTATCTGTCAATTTTCCTGGAAAATAAGAGATACAAATAATCTATTCTACACTTTCAAAGTAAAAGCTGTATTCTGAAATGCCAGCTGCTAGGTAGAAGCTTTTGTCAGCCATTGAGAAACACAGGATAACTTATGAGTGAAGAAAAATACATGAGTATGTGTAAATCTTCCCTGAAACAAGTTATTGAACAATTCACAAGAGCTGAAAGATGGAATCTGATTTCCATCCAATAAATGAAAATGCACAGATCTATTTCCTCCAAAATGTAAAGACAATTCCAATATTTAACCTCCCCAATGCTTTTTTTGTCTTCTATTAAAAAACATAAAGTTCAATGAAAGCTTACAAGAACTTCCAGAAGGGCAGATTCAGTGCTCAGGAGAGAAAATGCTGGCCTGAGAATTAAATGCAAGTTTCGTCAACAGACCCAAGATTTCACTTAATTGATTTTCACAAATATATTAATTTCTAGTCATGAGGTTCAAAACAATGTTCTTTAACAAATGCAGAAAACAAGTTTTACAAAGGAAAACTGTTAATTAGTGAACAGATTTTAATCAGTCCTCCATATATTAATATCTTTTAATACATGTAATGAAGAAACAGTTAATCTATCAGCATTGATAGACTGTGAGTTATCTGCATTTCAAATGAAACTGCATGAAAGTGAGCCTAGAAATCACTGAAATTCTTTTTCCCAGAGGCACAATGAGCAGTTGACCACTTGTGTTTAGCTTTCTAATTAGCAAACTGATTCTGAAAATCCAGCAGGGGCTACATGACCTTGATGATCACATTCAGTCACTAGCTGAACAGAAGGTGGATGGAACACTAACTCAGTTCGCACTACGCTTGCTTTAATTCACTTCAGCAGGTGGTAGACAGGTTGGCTGGCAAAAGAAAGGAACCTAAAAATTGTATTCTATTTTATGGAAAAAACAGCTGTGATGGAGCACAGCATGTTACAGCAATGCTAATACAGATCAACAACAGCTCACTGTTACTCCTCCTTCCACACAATGAGGAGGAAGGAAAGAAAACCAAGGCTCAGTATTTACCAAAAAATTGCCAAAACATGCACACCTCCTTTTGCTAATAGCTGTTCCTGATGTCACAATTAAGGTGTAATGGAAAGAAAAAAAATCAACTGTCATGACAAATATTATTCAAGATTTTTTGACTTCAAGATTTTGGAAAAATAATTATCTTAACATCTCTAGATATTACCACTGTACTTGAGAAACACTAGGAATGAATACTGAAAACTTGCATACAATGAGAAATCATGTACTGAACAATTTGTTTTGATAGTTTTTGGAGCAGCCCAGCTAGAGCCAAGCATTTTAACAATTTGTGAAGAAATCCACACAAGTATTTTTCAATCTGACATGTTTTAATCTACATGCCTGTCAAAGCCTTCCTTTAGATAGTATTCAAAATCTAAAGAGAAAGAACATAACTTCATTTTATCAAATGCTTATAGCTTTTTGAAAATGGGAAATTAAAAAAAACATTCTGGAAGGTAGCACATGCAATTTCCCCATTTCCATTCATGACTGTCTACATTTTAAATACTAATTATATTTTCTGGCAAATTTTTCTTCTAACAGTCCATGTTACAAGGTGAATATATTCATGCAGCTCTTATTTTTTTGTATAGCTTATTTTTGAATACAAATTATTTTGCATTTGGGCACAGCATTTAGATAGATAATGCAGCACAGTTCTACGGAGGTATTTCTATAGATTGTTTCCTGACTGACTCCAAGGTGTCTTCTGTCAAAGTCATAAGGCTGGGTGTGTTAGACAGTGCAATTAAATGGAAAAACCAGTATATTGCCACGAATCAGCTCTCCCATTACACTGCCCGATCCTACCAATTAAGTCAACTAAATATTCTCTGGTACTGTGTTTCGGGAAGAGTGGTGCACGCTTATGTTAACTGGAACAGTACTATATTCATGAGCTGAGCCATAGTGCTACACAGAATGAAAAGCTATCCACTTAGTCCTTGCATTTTACCAGGTTACAGGAAGATCAACTCAGTCAATAGTGAGGCATGGAAATTATAAAGTCTAATTAATTTTTTGTTTGTGGCTATTATAGTCTTCTAGTTTTGAGTAATGAAATCCTACACTCCTACCAAACAGGATCCTATTTTATGGAACCAAGAACTTAAGAGAACCACAGAGGTAGATAAATGAAAGATGTACTTATGACAAGAATCCTAAGTTAAAGAAGCAAAATCTCTACCAGCAACTCAAACATTTCTCCAACTTGTCCAATCTTACCCAGTTTCAGAAGCCATTTAATTTTCCAGTCAACAGTATTTGTCCAAACTATCCTGTAGACAGAACAATGCTGTATAGCATTTCTTCTATACTTAATCTTCCCAGGACAAAAAAAGCATCACACATCATTTGTATTATTCTCCTGAGTCCCCTTACACTGTCTTCATCAATATAAAACAAATGAAAATAAAGGTACATAAAAATCTATACTTAGTCCACTGAAGTAATAGAAAGTCTTTACATTATTTTGGATGTATTTTCATTATACCTACTGTTGGGGAGAATCTTTGTCATACAAATTTATGGGCACATTAGTTATAACCATTCTATTTTATATTTTATCTCTGCAGGAACAGTATCATAAACTGTTCCAATCATCTGAGTGCATTAAAAGTGTTATGCTTTCAACACATCTTATTTGCCTATGAATATTTTTTAACAAGATAACCACAGGCTCCTTTTCATCAGAATATTAACATTTAATGTATGTTTGGATTTACGACCTGTGTGTTTGTTTTAAAGTGAGATTATGACATTAATATTTGTGAAGAACTCCACACAACGTCAATGGGGAATGTTTAAACATACTGACATAATACTGTGTCAGTCATAGCTTTACCTAAGTTTCCTTTTTGTGTAAGGCATTCACTGAAAGACTTCAAATAGTCGCTACTTGCTCACACTTGCTCTGAAGGGAATGCTTTCTAATGCTGAAAGCAGAATGTCTCCATCCATAATGCCTATGCAAGCACCACCTCTCTATGCTAGGTATCAGTAATAGTATCCTAAAGATGTTCTTTCTTTTATTTCAAAATGAACCAGGAGCAAAGACCTGCTGTTTACAGACTTTGCTTCAGGCAAAAGAAGATAAAGAGTTACATGAACAGTTCAAGCTGGCAGATCCAAGTCACTGATCTTTTACAGAGGATCAGGTGCTAAAACAGGAGCAAGTCCCATTCTTCCGCTAACACAGTTGTAGGTAGAGTACATGTGCCCACAGGGCAAGCAGATTTAGCCTACAAAATAAGTATGCAGACAAGTAAAATACTATGATAAGTATGTGCAGCAGCATGCAACTCCCAAGGGACGACAGCAGTCAATGTATTCTCAAGATGGCAAAACATTTATATGCTGAGATGTATTAGAGGTATTAAGCATTTCCAGGAATTGGAAGCTGACTCCTAAGCACATAGTATGAAATTGTCCAACTTACAGCCAGAACATTTCAGCCCTTTTGGAGGGAGGAACTCTGGTTGTAAAACTGCAGATGGTTAAGTCTAAATCTATTTGAATTCAAATGCATTTTGCAAATATTGACTGCATTTCTTTTTCATGGGAAGTCACAGTTTCTGCCAATTGACTTTACATTCAAAGTGTACACATAAAGGTACTTTTTCCTGAAAACAGTCTTCATGTAAAATACTATATAAAATATGGAATGTATATTCATATATAATACACTGTTTGGACAGGTTGACTACATTAGGTGTAAGCAGTCCCATAACAGCATTTTTGACATGCTAGCTTTTTTCTCCCTGAAACAGTACTACAGCATTAGCTAAATGGAACATTTCAGCTGAAAAAGTGAGACTTAAAAACAAATGCAGACATCAGCCAAATGCATTTTGGCTAATAGTGCCTTCCAAAAATTTAACATTCGCTGCCTGTTCCAGTCTTAAAAGACTAATGAAGTCAAACTTTTTAAGGTAAAGTTACAACTGCTTGCAGACAGACAGTAATTATGGACCTGTCAAACCAAACTGACTTTAATAGAAGTGAACTATTCAGCCATTCTAATCCTCATTTTGCTAGACAAGTACAACATATTACCATAAAACATGACATCAGTAAACTTATGACCAGAGAAAAACTAGCTTAACACATTAAGGCAATTGAAAGCAATTCCATTAGAAGTTCAAATAATATTTTAAGTGCAAATCTGGGCCTGCATACATGAGAATTAAAATACAGGTGATGTGCTATGCATCACTATTCATTTCCTCTAGATTTTTTTTAATATATGTCCATGCTGATTAAAATGAGTATTTGGTGACATTACTGTACAGGGACAATAAGTAGCAGCAATGTAACAGCACCAAATGTAATTCTAATTTGTCACATTTATAAAAGCCAAATTTTCTAAGAAGTTACTATCAAAATTTAAAAGCTATCAGGCAAAGGCAATGTAAAAATTGTTGTTTTAATATGGAATTGACTTAATGCTTTTTTCTTCTATTTTAAAAAGACCTTTAGTATTATACCAGTGACAATTACATTTAAGAAAATAAACTCATTCCTCAGATGGACATTTTTAGTTTATTAGCAGAAGCTACTATCCTAATTAATGTTACATGAGCATTTTCATTATCAGCACAAGCTGACTGAAAAAATGCCTTCATCTGTTTTCAAGCACAGTGTGCTCCCCTTGTCTTCCTACAATCACCTTTTCTGTAATCAAAAGATTTCAGTGTTTATCTTTCACAGAAGCAGATCATTACATAAAAACACAAAGGTACCCGCCAATTCTTCACTTCTTGGATAGCTCCGAGCAACTGCACGCAGCAATGTAGTCACGACCTTCCAGAACAACTGCCTCACCTCTCCAGCTTCCAGAGTTGCTCTGCATGAAACTGTACAAAGATGTTTGCTCAGGCTCAATCCCTATGCATGGAAGAGGTCCAGTATCCCCTCTGATGGGTACTAGGACTGGGATTTGCAACAACATTGTAGCCCGCTTTGTGTGTACTTTTGTCCTGCTTTGTCTTTCTGATCAATACTCCGTATACTGATACCTTTCTCTTCCTCCAGTTTCATTAAGTATCTTGGATGATGGATTCTATTCATGAATGATTCCTATATTTATTTGAAAACTAACTTCTTATGCACTCTGAGCTCAGTTCAAGTTGCAAAAATACATCTTCAAAGACATTGTGTATATTGCAGAAAAACATGGAGTCCCTCAAAGGAGTAAAGACTAAATCTTTTGGCTTATCCTTATACAGGTGAACTGAGTTTAACAAAATCCCACGTCAAAGTACAGCTGTTTACACTACTGATCCAGAAGTGTTTTATACAGAATAATCTACAGCAGTTATGTGAATTAAAACTTATATTAATCTTAACTCATTTATCATTTACATCAAAGAAGTCCTAAACTGGTTTTTTTTGCACTGTTCCCAGAAATGGGGGAGAACAGGATAATCAGTCTTGAGACAATAATGGTAAAATTAATATCCTCCTTACATATAAAATCTATTTCTTAATAGCTTTTTATTCTGGAACTATATATTTAATTTTGACTGCACTTCTCAGTTTTATTGTGCCCAACGTAACAATGTCCTAAAATGTCATTTTTGCAGTGATAAAAAACTGTTGGACAGGTAAGAAAAATCTAGCAACACACCTATGCTGCTTTCTGCTTTCCATTTTTTCTTCTTTGACCATGTAAATTGTGATGCTATACTTTAATTTAGTTTGCTTTAGCGTGTTTCTAAAGATTCTAATTTTGCTTTCCTTACACTTGACAGAAGACAGATCACCTTCATTTCCAAATCATGAACACAACACATTGTTGCATGAGGTAAACTTAAAGGAACATTGTTCCCTTAAATTTGTAAGCACTGAAAGTACGCACACTTGCAGACTTCATCTAGTAATATGCTGTGCAGCAGACAGCAGAACACCTGACTGGTTTTATATTTTGTGTTGTTTGATCAGGGGTTTTTTTTGTTTCTTTTTTTGGTTTTTTGTTTGGGCTTTTTTTTTGGGGTTTTCTTTTTTTTGTTGTTGTTGGTTTGTGGTTTTTTTTTTTTTTATTATTAGGCCTAGCCCCCTCTACCACAAGTGTCTCCATTTTCTACTGCCTCAGGTGGCCTCAGTTTTGGATACACCAAGCAGCTACAGGATTTCCTGACAGTGATTGATGGAAGTGCTGAGCACCTCTGAGAGTCAGCCTACATGCCTATTACTTTTCTGTCATTTTTCTTACCATTGTGTTTTTATGGCTTTCATCTTCGCACAGCTCATCTCCTCATAGTTTAACGATGCATTTCCTGTATTTCTCATGAGAGTTAAGGTTCAACGTAGTCATCTATTCCCATTTTGTCTTCAGATCACCATTTGACTAGAGGTTTTTCATTATTTTCCATTAAAAGATGAAAGAAGTTTATAGATTTTTCTACAGCCTTACAAAATACTTGTACAGCTTCTATAGGAAATACTTTAATGTCTAGATCTATAAATAGCAGCAGCTGTACTAGAGGCAGTTCAACATAACCTGGGTCCAGCAAACGGAAAAATCCCAGACAGGTCTCCAGTCGCCTGCCTGAGACTTGCCCCCCGCAAGCTTAAGCTCTGTTGGCACTGCACCTCCTGGCCAAAGAAAAATCACTAAGTAATTCTTTTTTTACACTTTCCAGGCAGCTTTGAGAGGCTAAATATTTGCTGTAACTAAAGATTTGAGAACTGGGGCAATCCTGATGTGAAGAGACAGACAGGAAAGAGCCGGTACAAGCAGCAACAGATAAAGGTTCATGAAAACCATTGGACACAACTGTTCTCAGTTCTGATCAAACTGCTCCTGCAGATGCTGTGAAATCAACCTTCTTTACGTGCCAAAGACCTCATTATTAAGAAACTAAAGGAGGAAGCATTATGAAATGGCATAAGCAGATTTAAAGATTAGGGAATCATACAGATGACTGAAATGGATTTATTGTGACATGAAACAAGCCACTTTAAACGGGCACATTGCAATCACATCACGTTCTGAAAACAAACTGAATGTGAATGAGAAGTGAGAAAACGACAGCAGAATTTTCAGAGTTTAAATCCAGCTTTTCCACATGAAGTGAAACTAAACTAGGAATAAAATGAAGTCATGGTTGAAAGAGGGCATTTGTAAAGCAACATTACAGCTGGTGCATTTAGAGGATTGTTTGTTTTTTTTTTTTTTTTAGTAAAAACCTAAATATGCAAAATTAAGGAACCAGTTAAATGCATCTGAATACACCTAAAGTCATATTTTTATGAACACTTTGACAATAAATACTGGAGCATAATATAATTATGACAGACCCAGGTATTTTCCTGAGTCTCTGTACTTGCTCCAAGTCACAGAATCACAGAATGTCTTTGTTATTAAGACCTGCAACACGATATTGCTGCAGCGCTGAAATTGTAACGTTTAAAAATTATGCAAGGATAGTGATTCTAGAGCAAGATTTGAGCCAGGATGAGGATGACAGCTTGATCAGACAAAACTCTCCAGTGTAATGGAAATCAGCCCGGTATGACAACACAGTTACATGCATATATACTATGTGTATATATGTATACATCATACAAACATTACCATGACCTCAGATAAATTTATAAAGCTCGTGGAATAATCTATATTAGAGTGATAAAGCAGCAGAGCACATATAAACCAGCCAAATCATTCCATGTTTTTAGAAATAATCTGATAATGAAATGAGGCTATATGATAAAACATAGAACCCAAAGAGATTGAATACATTTTTACTATGTAATACAAGATATCCAAATTTGTGAAGTTTGACAGTTGTTGCAGGGAAAAAAAGTAGCTAAGAAATGGCCTGGAATCTGAGGAGGAAGGACAAAGTTAGGACGGGAAAAGGAGAGAAAAAAGTACATGAAGTGGCTTTCCCTTCAAATTTAAAGTACTTCCACCCTTATATTATTTTTAGAAGAGGCAAAGATTAAAAGATTAACATCACATCAAAGTAAGTAATTATATATTCTACATCTAGACAAAGTGCCTGATCTTAACACCACTTGTGCTGATTAACCTGTATGTATAATTGAACCTGAGTGTCAGTATTCTTCAGTCAGTGTCAATATAATAGGTAAGGGAAAACTGCAGGAAATTGAGTTAATTAATCCTAGAATCAGATCTGATCATAGGCAATCCAAACTGAATAACTTCTTAGTTCTATTTCATACTAGTTCTTACAAAAGTAAATGCAAAAGTAATACACATGAATTAAACATTTTCATTTGGCAGTGCTAAGCATTCACCCATCACCCATGAAGCTCATTCCTCATCCCAGGGGCTTCAACTGCAGCAGTGCCTGCTTTATAAATGAGTGCTAATTATTCAAAATTATGGAGAAATGTAGTCCTCAGCACATTCTCCCCTCTTTCACATACATTCAGACTGTATAACAGTCTGCCATACAGAATATAAAGGAAGAGGGCAATTACAACACATAAATAAGCTTAACAGAGAAACAATAGTGTCAGTAGGTGTATCTGTAGGACTGATTACACTCTTTAAGATATACAGTCTCAGAGCTGGAAAAACATCCTTAGAAGTTGTTTTACAAAAACCAATAATATTGCTGCTCTTCTGAGTAAAACATTAACTTCTCCAGAAAATATGCAAATGCTCATATATGTGTTAGACAATTTTCTTATGGAACTACAAACTTAACATTTGAAATTATCCGTTGTTACAGCTTTACACTATTTCTTAGCATTACTTAAAACCAAAATAGTTTCATTACTATGATGTGAATAATAAGACAGCGACAGTCAGCACCATCTGATAAATCCCACAATAAACCCATGGCCACCAAATCTATGCACAGTGAAACAAGATGCCGAAAAGATAAGAAAATGCTTTCAGCACTACTATTTCTTAAAAATAATCATATCCTTTCACTACTTTCAATAATTTTACTCTAACATAGTACTTGTTGTTAACTTATGACACCAAATTAAAATAAATCCATGGCAGCAAAACAAAATTTCAGAATTTGCAAAGTGAAATTCATTAATACATTTTCAAAATCTCAGTATTTCCGATTTAAAGTTTTAGATTTTAAAGAAAGCAGCTTCTGCAGTCGAGGAACATTTTCAAACATTCCAAGATAAACAGGATGGGAATTTAACCATCATTACTGGACGCAAGTAAATGCACAGCTTGGTTTGGACTCAAAATTACTTTGTGTTTGAAACCATTTCACAGACACCCATTGTCAGCAATTTTGTTAGCAGTTTTCTATATTGCCACTCATAACATATTTCTATTACCACAATAGCAAAGGAACTGTAGAACATAGAAATTTTGAAAAAACAATAAATTTTAGATTTTCAGGTTTTGTACTCAGAGGAAAATTGGTTTCTGCAACATTACATAAGTTGCAAAGTTATCACAGAAAATGGTAGGGTTTGATCTGCACTTTTTTCTATACATCGCATCCAAGAGACATGATTTGTTTTACTACAATGCCTAGCAAAGATCAGCAGGGGAGACGTTAAAACACACCAACCCACAGTAGACTGCAGGTGCAATAAAGCTGTCATATGGAAGAAAAAATGGTATAATTTCACTGTAGCATTAAAGTTTACAGTGAGTACAAACTATGGCCAACCTCACTACACAGATCCATATCCTGCATCACCTCCCTTTCTCCTGGGACCCTTGAACCTGCCTTTCACCACAGCTAGTGAAGCAAAAACATTCCTTTATCTGCCCTGGAGCAATTTTGTCAACATTAGTCAGTCACCCAGACCTCCTAGGACAGCACAATCATTAATTCCACTCTAACTGCATCTTTTAAACTAAAAATATTGCTATATTTGGTGGGTACTTTCGGATGTCATTTCAAACCACTGCAGTTCGTGATTTATAGGCATGTTTGAAATCAAGGTCCTTATAAAAGCTTTAGAAAACCTTCAATTTAATATTACAGTATCCCAGAGAGGGGGATCATGGCTTTTGGAAACACAGTTCTGTTGGTAGGACAACCTATGTCCTTGAGTGTATCCTGATGGTATGTTGAGGGGGCAAAGGGTAAGAAGGATGAGGAAAAAAAAAAGCAATGATAAAAAAGGCAGAACAAAATTCAGAGCATTAAAAACTGGTCTGACAACCCATTAAAATCCAAAGTATACCATTTCCTGCACCCCGTAAATATAAATAAAAGCTCCTGGTTTTAGAAAAACCACAAGGCCTTTAACATCCACATTAAATATAAAAAGAGAAATAAGTCAGAGAAAATGCATATTGATTAGCTGTGAAGTTCAATTCTTACAGGATTTTCAGATACATTGGTAGTGTATAATCATTTCAATTTAATCTTAACATAATCTGTAAATGTGTTAATTATCAATGGCTAAGAATCAGCTTATAATAATGTAAGAGTAGCGAAGAAAACACAATGTAAGCCAGTGACTTAAGAGCATGAAAGCTAAAACCAGGTGGTGATTAAGTAAATGAAGGGATAAAGAATATTGTTTTGTTTTATGACATAGCTAATAATTCTGAGGGAACTCTCATTGCTCCCCTAGTACCAGGCAGGTGAGATGAAGTACTTCAGAATATTCCTGCCAATTAAAATAACTCTTAATTACTTCCCTATAGCAGGGAAGATTTGGGTGAAGTATTGTCACACAATTGAACCTGTAGAATGCTGATTCTAGAAATAAATGGACATTTCCATATTTTCAGTTAAAGCGTGTCAACTTTCCCCAAACTTTGCCAGTTAGTGGATTATATGGGACATAACTTAAATGTCAGCAAGTTAACACATTTAAATTGATGAAATGTTATGTGACTAAAGGGACTGTATGCCAATTGTGACTTCTACAATACAAATTTCACACCAGTTATTTCTGTTCCGATAATCAAAGTTTACATACTCAACCTGTTGGTTCAAGAAAGCTTGTTAAAAAAGAAAACACAGCTTCTACTAGTTTTTAACAATGTTCAGGCTTCCCTTGTATTGTTTTATTTCAGTTAGCTTATAATGTTCCTAATTTAAATATTTAGCATTTGCTGATGGCGAATCTGCACCCAGACTAAATAAAGGAAAATTTGTTTTCAAATGGACTATTTTCCATCAAATCAATTGAACATCATCCTTCACAACAGTGAATACAGAGCATACATTAATAAGCTGTTACTCCTTCCTGGAAGGAATAATTTTGTCTCAAAGAATTTTCAAAGTAGTGCTAGTTTGGGGGACAAAAAAAGAATTGAAATTATTTACCTCGTGTTTTTCTCTCCAAAAGGATAATTTTTTGCAAATTGAAAAGTTATTTCACACATATGCTTGTGCACTAAGCCTCCACAAGGCAGGAATTGATCTAACAAAACCCATCTGAACCAATTTGCAGGAATTTACAAACTCAGATTCCAAAGCATTTTGTTATTGCTCCCTTGGCAAAGCAGCGACTAGCTACAAAGTAGGAAGGTCCTAAACCCTAAGTCTCTGCAATCTGCGAGTGTTTCCTCTGGAAAGACTGGAAATGACTGTACGGTTTAGTCATTCTGCCTCTTCTCCAAACATCTGTAGCGGGCACCTGTCAGAGACTGGACATTGGGCAAAACAGACCCAGTATGACCCTTGTCATGTTATTAATCATTCAGATGGCTTTTTCTTCACTTTTAAATACTAATTTTTGACTTCATTTTAAAGTTCCACACATGACAAAGTTGTGGAAGACAAATTTCTTTTTTAGAATCAGTTTGACTGAAATATTTCACATTTGATTCCTTTTTCTGCTTATACACTTGCACATACACACAATGTAAGTTCAAAATAAAAACTTGTCAAAATGTTTAATTAAAAACACTATCACTGTTCAAATTTTATCTGATTTTCCTCTGAAGAGAAACTGATCTCACCACTAATCAAAGAAATGCTGGCACAATTTCATGATGTTTTCCAGTTCAACTGAAACATACTGTCTCCAAAGTTTCTTCAATCACAGCAGATTTTGAAAGTTTTTATTCAGGTTTTCATTTTGAGTTGTTCTATCCTTCTTGAATTCACTCACTTTTTCCTTGCTTTTTCAAATTTTCTTTTTTTCAGCTGTGCTGATTCCTAACAAAGATTTGCAAATCAGCTTTTCCTGAGCAAATCTCCAGAATACTGTTGAGTATTTAAATCACAACAGCCCTTACCTGAAAAAACACAGGTTGCTGTCTGCTTTTAGGCATCCTCACAGGCACTATATTTACACAGCAGTAAATTCTGGCTCTAAATATAACGATACATCTCTATTTTCTCGTTTCCTACAGCATGGAGGTCCCTTCCAACCCAAACTATTGTATGAATGGCATTGTACCTTAGGGTCTCACTGCACAATCATGCGTGGGCAAATAAGACTATTCTGAACTGTGTAAACAGCACATAGGACTAACGTGACACTCAAGCCTTCTGCACCTTCCTCATAGCTAAAGTGCCACAGATCAGGTTCAGTTTACAGTCTATAATCTGCAATGCTTTACCATGTCATAGATAGTCGAATCGATCTATTATACAAAGAGCTGCCAATACAGTACCATAACAGAGGTTTTTGAGCTAACTGTCAACCATATGAGTTAATCTACAACATAAGAATAGTGCAGTTACACTGCTACCAATGCTTGAAGGGGTTGTTCAGAATTAGTTTGACCATGACCATACGTGCTAAATTAGTATCACAAATTAGTGTTAAGAAACTTGTTCCATATTGGAAGAATAAACAGTACCCACTTTGTGAATTTTATTTCTGAGCACTGTTACAGTCTGCCTCCTTGAGAAAAGAACAAAAACCAATGCAAAATTCAGATTGGTATTTTCTAAGGTAATAAACAAACCCTGTTTTTATTGACAGAGATCTTAGAAGTGTCTCAAAAAGGGAAAAGTTAAATCTGTCAGAGAGGGACAAGAAAATTAACAAAAATAAAATGTTCTTCAAGGTATCTATAGAAAATGCATATCTCGCCATTAGATGTAATTGGAAATCTTGCCCACCAGAACTGTGCTGGCTGATATTAGCTGGCTCAAATGGCACCCAAGAGACGTAATTATTGATAACACATTATCACACCTTACATCTGCCTTGGTCCCACTGATGTTTAAAACTGTCAAGGTCGCTGAAGGAATTTTTGAATGGACAAAGCACACTGTTATGTACGTTGTATTGTCTTGAGCACTTCAACAGCAACTGAATACATCCTTCTCAGTCCATACAGACTGCTGACAGCAGTGACAGGCTGGTAAAAATGGTAGCACATAAAGGGAATACTTTCGTAACACACAAGTCACAGCAAACAATACCATTTCCTATTTTCCTCTAACACACACACACGTTACATACCCACATTACACCATATGGTGTAATGGTACATAACTGCTTTGTTACTTTCCTTACACTCCTTTCTTATCCCCACACCCAGGTTTTCTTACTTATATCTGATGAGGAGTTACATTAGTGCCCTCAACATACAGTAGCACAAGCAAACAAAAGATCTCTGTAGCAACAAACACCCAAATACTTAGAAACTTGCAGTCTTTATTATTTTAAATCCTAAGAAACAGCTGGAAACATTTTCAAAGGCACAAGCTGCCAAAACACAATACTTTCTCATTTAAGCATCTCTTCATCTGACTGCTGCAGAGGCTCATCAGACAACAGGCTACACTCTAAATCCTATTGCTCTCGAGAGGACTGGAGCTCCATGACTAGTTTCAATGTCTCTTATACTGATTAAAATTAGCATTTAAAATATGCACTCAGGGAACATTTTCTGAAAGGTAATGGTTAGATTAAGGCTTTGTCTTGGTCTGCATTTCAAAGTTTCACTGATGAAGTTGCACCCATTCAATTCAAATCACATATACTGCTCAGCAGGTTTTGGCTTCATCAGAATTTCCAATATACACAGAT
>NW_010133209.1:50880-67411 GCF_000699245.1 Pterocles gutturalis | reverse complement strand
TTCCCTACAGAAGTGTTATTTTGTCTGATTAGTTTATGGGATTTGGGAGATTCTGATAGCATTTGCTCCATCTACACTAGAAGGATCTCAGGGTTTGGCTCCAATTGCTTCTGCAGCTATAGTTGCCTACATAAGACTGTCCAGCCAGTGCTCAACGTTGCTCTGGCTGACAAAAGGTAATTAAAGCACTTACGAATACTTTACAACCTATCTAGAATTTATGCTGAGTTCAAGAGTTAAAACATAGGGCAAATTTAAGTTTTTAAGAATACTTCAGTGAAAGTTCTATAATATGGTTTAAAATGTGCCATTGAAGCCTGCCAGCAGACATCCTACATCATGTCAACAACACACTCCAGCTGTACTTTCAGTAGTAGAGACAGGTCTATGAAAACAGAACTCCTATAGCACAGGACTTGCTCCAGAACAGGGATGAAGTTGCATTGTAGGAGCCACAAAACCTACTGGCTAAGAAAAAAAAAAAAGAAGTTTTCTGCAACTGGTATAGTACAGGGTATAATGAGCCTGCTGCTCTCATCTTCCTCAATGTCTGTCAAATTCCAAAACATATCTCTTTACCCATTAGATTCTTGACAAGAGGCCAAAGATAAGAAAATTACCCAGGATAATTTTATAACTTTGTAATGTCCATGTGTTCTCCATTTGCAAATTCATATTCATGTGGCAATATTGGTCTAAATGGCATTTTTATACTTATATTCATTTTTACTTTTATCTTCCTGCACAGTAATGATACTTATTTCCTTCCCTACCCGTCAGGTCTCTTTTGGCCAGCGGGAAACCAGGAATCAGCAGGGAGATGAGGAGAGGAAGGCTAAGCAAAACGAAGCATTTTGCAAAATCTTACAAGTATAAATCAATTCATGCAATACCCTGAGGAGCAAGAGACACCCTATCTAATTTTATTGGAATCTGAGGCAGAATTTAAGTGACTTGCTTAAAGCCAAAACCGTCAGATTGGGGATTAGAGGTCCTAGTTCCCATTCTCTTCCATTTACTATTCTGACATGCATTGTCACTGCAAAAAGGAGACACAGCCTGACTCAAGAAATAGTATTAAAGTAAAAGAAATTCTAGTGTCAGACCATAACATATGTTTTGCCTTGTTAAAGAGAATGATCAAAAAAGATAAAGTAACAACTTAGATTTCGGCAGTCCAATTTTTTTTGTTTTGATAAAGGATGAAAACTAAAACCTGTCAAATATCTAAATTCATTGTAAAAATGCCTTAAAAACAGCCAAGATTGACATTTTTATATAGATATGCCAGACAAAATATAAGACAATACTGAAAGAGTAGAAGATGGTGTGGAAAGTGGAAATTTGGTTAAGATCTCTCAAGTTCTGAGAAAGCAGCGTTGGATATTTCTTCTAGTGTACTCCTCGCATCACCCAGCATTTGTTGTTTCTTGTCAGCAATGTAATTCCTACCTGATGCTAGCAGAGAAAACTAGTATGCACGTACCCAGAGAAGATTGCAACTGGGTTTTTTTGAACCACGTTTCCTCTTCAGAAAAGCAGTGACAGGGATAAGGGCAACTATTTTCTATCTATGCTATTTTGTAGTGTCTTTTTATAATTTTTAATTAGCCTTTAAATAAGTGAATAATTCAGTTTCACAAAGCAATACAGCAACACTAAGTAATTTTTCTGAACCTCTCATGAAATGCTTTTTACAGATTTGAGAAAGCAAATCAAAGATGTAATTTTAGTATCCCAGAGTACAGGACATGAGTACTGAACACAGTATGCTAACAATGACCTTATTCTATTCCCATTTTACTCTCCCCCTCTTCTCCACTTCCCCAACCTTCCTGTTGTTTTTGCTTCAGACTAGGGAACAGCTCCTGTCAGAAGCCACAACCTGGAAATGCCTTACAGAAAACAGAAAGGGATTTTTCCAAGTTTTGAACCAATAAAGTAGAAAATTTCTGCTAAGTTTACCTAGTATTTTTAGATACCATCCTCAAAACACTTTTTTTCTATAAAAAAAACTATATACTACATCTTACTCATCTTCTAGGGGCTTCTGTTTGACTTGTTCCTAACCTCAGTTAGAACTTACTCTGCATGGTCAGATCACTGTTTTCTGGCTTATTACAGGTGCTCTCAGAAAAGAGGAGAATGTGCCCCAACTAGGAACACAGCAGCGTTCTCACTTCATTCAAAAGCTCAAGAGGGAACAAGAAGTTGGTTGTTTACAGAAAGAAAGACTTAAGTAGCATACAAATAAGAGGAAATAGGGTCAGATAAGAGGGGAAAGATAAAAGGGGAGAGCAAAACCAGAAATCAAACACTCCTGCTGTGTTGTTCCTTTCCAGTATCCATGTCAGGCATAGAACTGGTTGACAGTTCCAGAACTGGAAGGATTAATTTCCTATTTTCTTTCCAAATAATTCTATATTGCTTTCATTAAAGAAAAAGCATCTGTTCTGCAACACTTGCTGTCCTTAAAATCCCTTTTCTTTTGTCAAACACTTACTTTGCACAAATTATCATCTTTGGCAGCCTTCTTTTCATCTTTTCATCCTGCCCAGCATTGCTGCAGCTACAGTAGTGCCTCCTCAAGCTGACCAGTGATGGCCACAGCAAGCGATCCATGACTAACATGGGGATTGCAGCCCTTGTTACAATGGACACAACACAACACTCTGATCCATGACTAACATGGGGATTGCAGCCCATGTTACAATGGACACAACAGAACACTCCGTTGCTGGGGAAAAAAAGTCCCAACTCACTGCCATCATGAAGAGAAGACAAAGATCCTCCTCTCCAAATGCACACAAGTTTGTCTTGAAATTAAGTAATAAAAGGACCTGGAGTCAGAGGGTTTTGATAGCTGCCGAGTATCTTTATGTCCAACTCTCTTGCCGAAGGGAAAGAAAAAAGCTAGCAACTACAGATCTTAACTGCCTCAGGAACAACTGTCTCTGAAGGCAAAACAGCCTGTAATAAACAAGTATGACACATGGGAGACTTAATAGCCTTCCAAGGACAGGAAATGGGTGATCC
This sequence comes from Pterocles gutturalis, assembly GCF_000699245.1. Lineage (NCBI taxonomy): Eukaryota > Metazoa > Chordata > Aves > Pterocliformes > Pteroclidae > Pterocles > Pterocles gutturalis. The sequence continues at coordinate 64,375 of NW_010133209.1, read as the reverse complement.
GTTTTTGCATTTATAAGGTACATCCTGAAATAGTCATTACAAGTTTTTTTGTTGTATCTTGCAAAGAAACTAGTCACTGATATAAACAGCTCTGCAGAAAAGAAAGGTTAAGTGCCTGCATAAATTCTATAGATGTGAGAAGCAAAAGAGGATTTTCATCCATGAAATTAAACATGCCTTTACTCCCCACAGATGGGAGAGCTTCCAAGAAACTGGGTATTACAGATTATTTTCAACTGAGTTGCACTCTCACCGTTACAGCAAAATCATTTCAAATTTCCTCCTCAAAACAACTCCTTGAAACTGGATTCCCCTGTTAATTCACAAAAAGCCAGATTGGAGTTACTGCATAATATAATGGAGACATTCCGGAAAAACACAGTCTGCTCCAAGGAAATTGGCAGACGTTGCATTTTGTATTTCAGGAACAGCACCAAATATTATGAAAACAGCATCTGGCAATATTTTGCACAGTGCAGACTGTTCTGATACTTATATCTCACACCTTTAGTGTTATCCTTCAGTAGCAATTGGAAAGTAGGTTTTCAAAAATGAATTCTGTCTTTCAAGTCCAGGTTTCCCCAAACTTCTAAGTCAGTATGTTTAGCAATTTAAATGTAACTTCTATTTTTTTTTTTATTTGGCAGCATAAAAAGTATTTTCAGTAGAGCCGGTGATATGAAGGCAGGCAAACATTCTACAAAGCTGCACATCTCACTTATGAATACGGTCATGGACCAATGAGTCTAGCACATTATTTAACTGGAAGGAGTAAAAGCAACAAAACTACTTAATGAAAAATCCTGAAATCATTGATGAGACTAATATGAAAATATTTTCACAGGTTTTTTTAATTTGTGGAGTTTTGTTTTGTTTTCTGATCTTTGTAGGGTTTTTTTGGTTTTTTTTTTTTTTTTAAATGTCAAGTAGAGGTTGAGGAACGTGAAACTGAATGTGCTTTTAGTTGTTAAAGAAGATTCATGAGAGACAGACCTAAAAGTTCAGCTAAACGTACAGGCTAAGAGAGAAAGAACTTTTTTTTTTTAATACTTCAAAGTAAAACTAGATAATCTAGACACAAAATATGATTAGACAATGCTCAAATTAGTATGTTCAGACTGCATATGTGAATTTGGCTCAGGAAGTCTCCAGCCTGCACTAACCAGCATTGACTGACAACACTTAAAATTCTGGTCTGATGAAGCCTTATTTCTTACTTGCAGAGAGATTAAAAGTATTTAATATAATATTTGCATTTATCATGACTGTTATTAGTGCTGTGCTGCTTTAAGGTAAAAGAGAGGAAAGCTTATGAAGTGTGACAGAACATCAGATCAATTTGAAGATCACTCTCTGTGAAAGAGCTATTGATATACAACATGCTTTTTATTTCCATAGCATCTCAAATCTCCCTGCAGGGAAATGTGCTTGAGAGTGAACAGAAACAAACCTCTTCCTTTTATACATTTATATATTGCTTTGAAAGTGTCAGTTAAGTCATTCCTGTCTGTCTTTATTTCCATCAGCATCATCTTTAAACTGTATGCTGCTTATATCATAAGCCACTCAGGCAACAGAATTACAAGGATTATTTTTTTGTTCCATTAGTATCAGAGTTCTTCCTCTCCTTAGTTCAATCCTAGCTCCAAACTACAGGCTTTAGTGTCATTACTACAGTGATCTTGAGTCATAAATTTAAAACCTCACATTTCACGCTGAAATCACAAGTTCCACAGAGGTTCTGCAATACCCCCATATACCACAAAGTTTATCCAAACAGTTTCAAGGAAGCAGGTTTGTAATAAATATTGTAGATGTTCAAAGTAACAAGAATTATTTTTATCCTTCAAAATTAAAGATCTCTGATTTCAAGGAACCCAGTGGTTTTTTTTTTAAACACATCCTTTTTTTCCACTATTTTGCCCAAAACTTAATTAGGATTGCAAAATTGCATCAGTCACTCTCATGAGGAATTCACATCTCTTAGCTGGGACTGGAATATCAATCCAGCTTTTATTTCATACCAGTGCCTGGAAATACTGTTGCTGAAATATTCCTGAGCCTATTTGTAATACAAGTTCTGCATGCCGAACAGCTATGCAACTTGGACTCCACATACTTCAACATAGGTGGGTCACAGCTGTGCAAAAATGCATCAGATAGCCAAAACAGGAGATAAACTTTCAAAAACACTGCCCAAAAGCAATTTAATGCAAGGGAAAGGAAATGTCTAAAGGAACAGCTTGATGTGATACATGTGCAATGTAACTTCTGGGCTGTTTTTTTATAAGCTCTTGATAATTTAGCTAGTGACCTGAATGTCAAGTTAGGTTTCTTTAGTTATTCATCACTGAGAGATATTGTTCAGCAGTCATCAAGAATTTCAAGTTAGGTTTCTTTAGTTATTCATCACAGAGATATTGTTCAGCAGTCATCAAGAATGATCACATATAGACTAGGGAGGAGAGGAATAAGGGACATTGGAAAAAGACAAAAAGCAAGAGCCTAGGGTTAAGACAATTTTTTTCTGGATAAATATTTGTTTTGACCACTAAAGTATAGGTAGTTATAGAAAAACACATAAAGAGACAACATGTATCAAGCTGCTTTTTACTTTAGAACACCCAATGCTGTACACTATGTCTTCCTTTCAGAGTAGGGAGGAGAGGAATAAGGGACATTGGAAAAAGACAAAAAGCAAGAGCCTAGGGTTAAGACAATTTTTTTCTGGATAAATATTTGTTTTGACCACTAAAGTATAGGTAGTTATAGAAAAACACATAAAGAGACAACATGTATCAAGCTGCTTTTTACTTTAGAACACCCAATGCTGTACACTATGTCTTCCTTTCACAGTCTCTCACTGAGCAGAGGCTACATCAAGACTCTCAAATGGCATTAATCCAGTAAGTTTCTCTCGCACAGAACTTCTAGATGTTCTTGAAACTTATCAAGTAGTAGCCCAAAGTTACATACATGCCTTCGCAACACCCTGCTTCCCATTCACTTTATCTCACACTATCTGTTCATGTTGATCACATTAAAGGATGAGAAGCTACATAAAGAATGAACTGAACACTAAGAACACTGGACAGAAGAGAAAAATCAGAAATGGATACAGAAATGACTCTTCAATTAAGGAGAATTACATACTGTGCTGACAGAATGTGCCAGGTGCAGAGTATATCATCAGCATCAAAACAGTCAAGGACATGAGGTCTTTCATTCCCAGTTGTTCTTGTACGGGATTAGCGTTTTTATACTGGAAGCTTTTGTTTCATTCAAATAGATGATATCCAAATGTAATACCTTCAAGCTCTATAAATACTTTGCTGTTTATAATGCAAACAAGCTTTCACCATGCAGTCATAACTGATATTCATTCACATGTGAATTTGCTACTAACCAGCACTTAAGGTCACTGATCTCACATAAGGCTATCTTATTTTTGCTCACAGAACTTTCTGTTGTGTAATTTGCTAACAATCACAAGATCGAATTACTCTGCATAATGTGTTGTTACAGTCAGTACTTGTGAGTTAACTAACATGCTGTACATGACAATAATTTCTCTGCCTTTCTTTTTTGCTAGATACACCTATACAAGATTCTTAATGACCCTTATTAATATACTCTAAACGAACACACACATCTTCATGCAAATTATTAAAATACAGGAAAACTGAAATCCATATTCTTACTCCAAAGCATAGATGAAAAACTCAAACATAAATAGCACATGGTGTGAAGCATTTCAGTAGAATGTCGACAATCCATGATGAAAACATTCCCATAACACTGCTTTGATTTCTTACAGTAGACGCACATCTTTGATCTGAAAAAGATGCACTTTTCCTGAGAAGTGATTCATGCATTGAACCACATATTCAACAGGACTGTATTTGCTTCTTAACACTGAAGCATAAATAGTAGTGTTTCCTCTAAAAGTACTTGTAAGAATCTGAGGGACTTCTTGAAATAAAATAGGCATGGAAATAAATGGAATTAGTCTGGACTTTGCTTTTGGGAAAATTAAATCATAGGCGGAAAAAATTTCCTACAAAACCTCAAATGGAAAGAGGCTTGCTAGACAATTGGCCATTCTTTAGTGTAATCATTGTCCAAAGATTTACGGTTTTCCCCTCCAGTGTCTCCAATTATGCACTACTAGGTGCCTATGAAGACTAGCCTATCATAATAACACTTCCTCACAAGACAGCAGACATCAAAATTTCACATAAGACTGTGAAACAGGAGTTGCATTTTCTCCCTTTCAATGTAAGCTGCAGGGAAATAGTAGACATAAGTATATCCCATAGTCAACACAGTTTATAACATTAATTTCATAGCATAACCTTTCCTGTTTCAACCACTTCAGGTTAGACTGTTATTTAGCTTTTTTAAACACCTGGAACTATCACTGTCAATGGCTTTTGACTACACCATATCAATCTACTCCTAAAGAGTACTTTTTAATTTCTTAATTACACAGATTGTTACAATATTTGAGAAAGATAGTCTGCATGTCTGATCAAGAACAGAAGTGGTTTAGGGTAAAGAAAACACACAGTGACCATAAAATATAAATGAAAGTCTGTGGTTTAGCCATTATCAATTTGGTGTCAAAACAAAACAAAAAGAGATGGAATGCTAGCAAGGGATATCAAAACTCTTCCAGATGTCACAACAGACATCAGTGCTGAAAACAATCATCTGTTCTATAAGTTAATGGTACAACACAAAAGGTAACATTTAAAACTATAATGCTGTTGTATTAGAATTTTAGACCAAAAATAATACCTTGCTATTTTTATTGATACCACATGTTTGAAGAAAGAAGGAAAATCTTAACACTTTTTTTTTTAGTTAATTCTATTATAGCGAAGAAAGCACAGACCTCTTGCAGACATACCAGGTCAGAAAAAAAATATTTACGAGTAGAATGATCTTTGGGTAACAGGGATAGACCAGGCTATGTTACACAGCCAGCATTACCCAGTTCCTAGAAATGCTTGTCAGAAGACCAGACAGGGGTCAGGTCTCACCAAGAGCTCCAACCTTCTCATCAATATTGTCTTTTCCAGTGGATCATTTTGTCTAAGAAGTCTGTTACATTAAATCCTTCCATGGAGCAGAAATTAGAATAATTTATGTTAAATTTCAACCAACTGCAGAAATTAGAACATTAACTATACTCCAAATCCAGCTAACATCTACAGTGTTTTATGAAGAGATCAGGGTCAACCACACTTGTAAGTGCTGCTTAATTACTTCTATTTCAATATTCACACAAAAACAGTAGGGCATTCCAAGTTTTAAGTGCCTTTGACAGATAACTAAGAAAAAGAATAAGCAGTAGCCTGAGGTACTGTCAACAGAAGAAGGGATTTCCTTATTCATTCAATAAAAGCAATCATGGCCATAATTATCAGATACACACGGAAAAATAATGGCTTAAAGTATTCTGCCTTTAACCAGTAGTACCTGGAAATCAGTTATGCTGTCTACAAGCTTCAGATGTGATTAACGTTAATTGTGCCCTCAGACAATTGACCTTCAGACACATGTAATGCCTCCAAAAGAGCTCAAACTGTCTGCTAAAGCCTGGTTAAATCTGAAAATCAGATAGCTAAAACTTTTTTAATTGTACCAATATAAGTTTATTCTAAGGACTTATTTAAACCTGCAGGGTTTTTTTGTTTTTTTTTTTTGGGGGGGGGGCTTTTTGTGGGCGTGTGTTTGGTTTTGGTTTGTTGGGTTTTTTAATTCTGAAATCAGAGAAAATGTCTTTAATCTCTAAAATAGGTCAATAAACTTGAAAAAGCCCCACCTGAGCTTACAGGAAGTTACACTGAAACAAATAAAAATCCATGCTGCTCAAATCTACTTAAAAGACCTGCTCTTTCTAGAGCTTTCAGAGGTTTCTCATAATTAGTAAGATCCAAATACTAATCATGACAGTTTATTCACATGAAACGATGATGCAGAGTTAATAAAAATCTGCAAGAAGTCTGGTTATTTTTATTCTAATCACCATTGTGAGTAGGCTACAAATGCAAAATTTTCAGGGTTCCACTGAGCTTTAACTGGCTGAACTGTCTATTTCAAAAATCATTACAGCTGTAAGCTTCAGGACATGTAAGCTTCATCTCATGACACACTCTTGGGGAAAACAGAAAACACAGAAAAGCTTGCTGAGTGAACAAGATCGTGCTATTTTCAACTATGTATTTTAATTGCTAAGCAACACACAGTTTAACAAAGCAAAATCAAGACAAATAATTAATACATTGTCACCAGTAGATAGAATATTGGCTTAATTATTTACACATTTTGAATGGTCAGACTTGAGGCACATTTGCCCCGTACAGAGAATGTAGGTTGACTTTATAACACTGAATGCAACTGGCAGCTTACTTAGTTGTTTCTTCTGTTAACAGATTTTAGAGTAGCTCCTTAAAGTGAGTTCAGTTCTTGAAAAAGACCTTTTTTCAACAATACTAAAAAGAACAGGATAATTACTTTCGTTTAATAAATACAAAATAGACTATCTAGTTATCCTGAAATGAATAAGGATTAACTGGAAGTCCAACATCCTTCCAAATAAACAGTAAAGAACCAAGAACTTACATTAAGAACAGTAGTAATCTTGTGGGTTTTCACATTTTAACAGGTTCATATTCATAAAACATGCTCAGGTGAGAAGAAGCTTGAGCTGTTAACATAATTTTTTAGCTTGAAGGTAATATACAACTTTTATTCTTCATTATGAAGCTTTCTTTACAAGTATATACATTTATTTAATATATCTTTCTTATGTGTTTAATGATACTACTGTAACCAATAATTTAAATAGAAAAACTTAGCTGAACAACTCTAGAAAAGCCACAAACAGCAAATAATAAGCAGTATTAGACCTCAAGACTGCTGAAGTTCACAGGCCCAACAGGTTGGTAGCCTTATGAAAGCCCATCCAAAATAACCAAATTATGGAGTTGTTCAAGTAGAGTTAAAGTATTCACTCCAGTTATTCTGTGTCATGAGTTTTGTAGTGTGATACCATGGAAATGTATGTTCATAAGCTTCCCTTATCTGGCTGTCCACAAAGCTTCTGATAAAATGCAACCATTAGAAACATATGATTGGATCTGAACCTACTGCAGGCAAATTTTCAAATACTTTAGGAGGCTATTTGATGATTATCCACCAAGTAGATTGAAATCAAAAGAAAACAGACTCATATTACACTCAGTGAAACAAACTTCTAGTTTACAAAAAAATGTCTTCTTCAGAATATGTGGAAATTAATTGTTTATTGGAATAGCAGAGATTCCTGTAGATAGAAGTAATTACCATCTGTACACTCCCAGACAATGTTACTCTGTTCTTACATTTAGAGACGGCTTTGATGAAAGTTTTCTGCTTTTTATTGTCTCCCTACAGGTCAGATATGAACTACAAAAGGACTATGGAATCAGATACCCTCTAGATAAAGAAGACTGTATTTCCCAGTCAGACTAGTGACTCTTTGATGACTCTAGCCCAAATCGTAGCTCAGCAGATCAAAGGTCATGACCAACTGCTTTCATCCTCTACCAGAAGACTTCCTGCTATCAGTGCTCTATGTCTGGATTTACACCTTACAGACACAGGTATGACTAAGGGAAACAATGTTCTGAAATGCATTACATTTTAGTTAGAATATTTTCCTGCAACTCTTAACCAAATAAAATTATAACATTAATTACATAAGAGTTAATCTTACAGGCAAACAAGCTAGGAAGGTTTGCAGGAGAGAACAAGCTCTGTCTGTCTCATTGGTCTGAAGTATCATTGTCACAGTTGTCAATATTAAAGAGACATTGTGGTTATATGGGTAAGGTGGTAATACTTTGAGTTCAAGAAACTGAAATATCATAGAGATCAGAGGTTTATTTTAATCAGGTAGAAAGGGTAATCTAAAAAGAAAAATAATCTTTCTCCCCCCATGGTGACAGTCATATTGCTCATTTGGGAAAATCTAACTCTGTAGATGTAGGCTTTGTTAAACAGAGCAGTAGTTGGTCTGAAAATTGTCTATGTGACAGAAGATTAGGTATTACATGTCTGAATCAGTGTTCATCATTATCTGCTCACCCGGTAATTAGCAACTCCTTTTATCCACAGTGCACAACAATTCATACCAGGAACTTTCTGTTGACATTCATAGTCTAGTTAGAAGTATATCAGTATTTTGCAGTGAAGCCCAGTTCCTCTGGTAGTAGTAGTCCTAAGTGGAACAAGCTGGACTTGGCTCTCAATACTGAGATTATTCAAATACAGAACAGAGGATCAAAACCATATACACATGCAAAGAAAATTAGAGGTTCTTCTTTAAGCAGCTGCTTAATCCCTTTTAATTGCAATTGTCTGAAAAGAACCTCTAAGCCTTCACTCTTTCAGGATTGCATGGCATTTTCCACTGGTCCAGAGGAACTACCTTAAATCACCCACCCAGAATCCCTAAGACAGATGTACAGCTTTTCTACTCATCACAAAGATTTTAAAATAAGCCTTTATGTCAATGTTAATGATGATATTGATGTAAAATCTGTACACACATCCCTTTAGCACACAGGAGCACTTTGTAATATTAACATTTTGCATGATCAGTCGAGTTAAGCTGTTAGTAGTCATCACAAAAGCAGCGTTGACAACTCATCTTTATTATTAAGCATCAAATTTGGATCTCACACTTTGAGCTGTATATTTGCTAGTCAGTAGTGAGACTCTGGTAACCAAAATAACTTTGTTTCAAGCCTTTTAGCCTTACCAGATTCTGAAGTTAAGACCTAATCCTGTCTGATTTAAAACAAAACAAAGAACATGCACTGACCCTTAATCATTCTCAATGAGCACACTAAAAGCCAAAAATCAAAGGTTGATAAATTATGTTAACATGTTTAACATTCCACATGATGCCTCTAGGCAAGAGGATGAAATCTCAGGAAGGATTTTGAAGGTAAATATTGAGAAGGATTTCTGAAACATAGAAAGGAGCACAACAACAAAAAATATACAAGTGGTAAAATAAGATTGAGAAACTGTTTTTCAAGATGATGTCACAGGGAAACAGAGAAGGGAAGTAGAATCACAGTACAGAGAGGTTCCACAAAACAATAACAAAATAATAAAGTCTAAGAGCATGAACCTTAAATCACTGCCTTTTTTAGCAATAACACAACATGGTAATTCAATTACAATAAGTTTTTTGGGCATTTGTTAGATTTGTTAATTTCAGAAGCTAATGCAAAAGAAGAAGATGTCTTAGAATACATCTTTTAAAAATGAAAATTTAAAATTATCTATATTTACTGTGTTTTATGACATGTTTACACTCAATTAAGAAAATTCCCTTGAATCTAAGTCTATATTAAAGGAGTAAAAAATAAACAAAAAATATGTTCTCTTGACAAAGAGCACTTTTTAGGATACCATATATATATATTTGATCACATAAATGGAAGAGGTGAGCCTGACAAAGACTTTGGTAAACTTGTTACAAACAGATCTGTCAGCTTTCAAAAATTATTTCAGCTGTTCCTCACAAGAAGATAGAACAGATAAGTTTAATAGAGTTTTCTTTGTGAAAAAGTCTGCAAGAAACATTTCTTTGTTAAAATCCAAACCCTCTGTGGACAAACATTCCCACTTGTGTAAAGTACTGGAAGCATACAGCTAGTAATGAGTATCAAAGCAATTAAACTCCCTACTTTAACCAATGGATTTTCAGTTCCCATCTGTTGAAGGGAAAACATGGGAGGCTGCTTAGAAGTAAAAGTTTTAACTCTGAGTTTTAATGCTTTAAATGCTTATTTCAAGTTCAAGCCTTGTTTGAGCCTGGAAATGACTCATCATATTTTCTAATGCAGGAAACCACCTACCACAAGCAACATGCAGTATCACGCTGACAAGTCACAATGATACCTTGATTGTCCCATTGCTAATTAATTTCTAAGTATAGTATAATCAGTATCAATATAAAGTTACACTCCATTGAACGGACTTTTTACTCACGGGGATGTTATAAAAAATTCAATTATCTATTGATTTTGTCTTTGTTAGCCATTTCTACTGCTTTCTGACTTTTCAAAGAGTTCTTATTACCTGCCTCAGTGGGCTCCACTCATTGCTATGAGAAATGAGCTTTAGCCTTCAGATTCGAGTCATTTAAATGCTAGTCCTTGACTGAGACTGTTAAACTAAGCATCTAGCCTCATGATCCAAACACTTAAAAAAATTCAGTATTTCAAAACCATACACACACATCAGAATAAGCAGCCATGAGATATATACAGCCTTGTAGTAGTTCTGTCACTATAGCTTAAGTTATACAGAATTAGTTAATTGACTATTTACTGCAATTCTAAGTATTTAGTTTAGTGAGGTTCAGGAAAAATTCTACTATTTCTACAGAGAAAGTGACCACAGACTTAGCACCTAACAAAAATTTAACTAAAGTAGTTAAAAGCAAAAGCCAAGTTCCATTTGCTCATTTCTTTAAAGGTGACGTTCCACAAACCTACAAAGAGTAAGAAACTGAATCACGATTTAAGAAAAATAATCACAGGGGTGGAGAATCAAGTAAAAACACTCCCTACTCTTCATCAGCCCACATTTTACAGATAGTTTACCACTTTTTCACAGCATTACTATACTTCTACCCAAAAAGTATGAAGATGCTCTTTAATAAAAATAAAATCTACATCCTCATAACTTTCTATACATTCTTCACCTATTCACAACCTTCTCCAAACACCACAATTCATTCCTCATATATATATATATGTAGAATGCCATTAATAACTCAGTACATACTTAAAACATGAAATCAATCAGAATAAGTCCAGACACTATTAATCTTTATAAAATCTATATGGATTAAGTTAAATGACACCAGAGACTAGTAACAACATTCAGGAGGTTGTGTGCAAGACTGCACAGTGGAGTGACCAAATAACAAAATTTATTTCCAGGAGGAAAAGTAGTATCTCAATTTCTGGTGAGAAATTAAAAAAACTCCAAGGTTTAGTCATAAAAAGAGGGGACATCACTGTCAGATTGCCCTTACTCAATGTTTAAAACAGCCAACACAGCACAAGTATGTGTACATGTTCTGTTAAGAAGTAAAATTAACAGATTAACAGAATCATATTTTTAAAACCCTTCTCTATTTCAGGATAAAGGGTAAGAAGCAGTTACTAAGGGCATATAATTCATAGTGATCATACAGAAACAGCTTCAAAAAGGGAATTAATTCTCTGTGTGTCTGCATATTTACAAGGGCCCGATACCAGCTAGAGCCTGAATTCAGCTGGGCAAAGCAATAGCTCAAAACTCTCTAAAAATACTCTTAAAATAATTAAACCTGATCTTGTCAGAGCTGTAAAGTTTCAGTCATCCTCAAGTGACTTTCTGGAAAAAACAAACATCTATTAAAACATCCTGATTACAAACTCCTCAAACTACCAACTGATACATAATTACCATATGGATATATCTCATCTGCAAACCTATCAGATGTTTCGGTCTTGAAAATAACAGTCGTTGCATTTTTCCTATAGAAATCTTGATTATTTCTCAGACAATTGTAAACTTTATCACCAAATTCAAACAGTCCTTTCATTCATAAAGCAGGATTTCCTGTCAGGAAAAAACCCTCAGTACTTGTTTATTACAATTTTTATTGTATTATTCTGGCATTAGTGTACACCGATGTCTCTGTACTGTTAAACTGAATAAAACAGTAACAGAAAACCTGCTGTAACCCCTGCTGCAATACCAGCATAGGGAGTAACTGCCATCTGAGATCTAACAGGGCCAAAAATTTAAGTAACTTATAAAATGCCTGACAGATAAACCAGGGCTCGTGCCTTTTAGCTTTCATCACAGGAATTTGTGATCATGCAACTAAGCAAAATATAATGTATTTAAATCAGGAATAATTTCAAATCATTTTCATAATAATCAGCCCCTGAAGAGAAACTGAAGCTGAAGTTAACCTTTAGTTGATATTATGTGAAGACTCAAACAGAGAAAAGCTGTTAGAATATTAATGCCATATAAAGCAATTTGATTGATCCTCTAGTCCACAATGGACTCACATCTGAGTAACAAGGGTTTGAGCTGTGCTGAAGTATATCAAAATAAGAGCTAAAAATATGTGATGTAGTTGCTCATATCCAGGCTGCCTCTGCAAGCTACACTTAATATTTTCCTTTTGCAAAATATCTAGGATTTTAATTTGAATAAACATACCTTATTTGTGCTAATGTTTTCCTTGCCAGGGCTTTCTTATAGCAGTTGTTTTGATTTGTTTTGCTAGACAAGGCACAAGTAAACACACATAAGTCCTTCTTTATGGAAGAAAAATAGCACACTGTCATCTGTGAAATACCATGAACGCGAATAGCAGCCTTCTTTGGCATCCAATTGCAATGAAACATCATATCGATTTTAGTCCTCGGTAAATCTAGGCTATGTTTCACAGCAAATGCCATCTTGTATGGTGTTTACTTCATGGCAGAACCTTATTACATGTAATCCTCAAACTACCTCACTCCGTAGTCCTCAGTCTGAAAATCTTTTATATATGAACTGCCTGACTGAAGCCAGGAGGCTGCTTTCTCTTTTTTGCCATGGTCAGAAAACAACACTGTGGGAAGAGGGATAGCTGTTTCTTTGCTACTTCTGTGGGGAGAAGGAAAACAGAAATAGGAAAGGGAAAGGAAAGCTTAGGGGAAAAACCTAAGTCCACCCGCAGCAGACAACCAAGCAAATAACATACAAGAAAACACATGAGCTAATCTTCTCCTCTGCCAAGGTCAGAGGATTTGGGACTGTGGAAACACAAACCTATGCCATGCTCTTTCCTTTTCTCAGTTGCAATCTAGTCACAAGTCCTCATGGGCTACCACAATAAGAGGAAAGATGTGTTACTTAAACGTCACAATATGCAGTGCTGCTCCAAGGATCACCGCACATGCAAGGGGTTGGCTTCATTTTACCACCGTCTGCACAACAAAGGCAGCAGCACAGCAAGCCCATCTTGCATCTGAGGCATCCCTGTGGCAGCACTCTGCTTTTTCGTCTCTGTCCCATTCCAGCAAGTGAAAGGTGTGGCCAGTGTTCCAGGACTCCATCAGGCCTGACAGAGCCCTGCCTCTTAACAGTACCCCAAAGGTGGGCACTGGTGTCACGCTAGCATATGCTTAGTTGGAAAAAAAAAAAGCCTGCCACACAAATAGAAGAAATATATATTTTCAAACAAGAGGGGAAAAAATGAGGTGTGCAAGCACATTATTAGAATTCCAGCTGTATAATACTGACCAGTAAATAATTGTAAGTATATACACAACAATCAGCCACAAACAGTAAAGATAATAGGTTGTTCTAACCTGTCAGCATCTGCATCCATAAAAGCTCATCTTTCACATGCCCTCTGCCATCCACCAGC
>NW_010133209.1:12170-50849 GCF_000699245.1 Pterocles gutturalis | reverse complement strand
ATGTACTCTTTTCTCCTCAAACTCACTACAGAGACATTTGAATTACATCATACCATCAAGGTCATGAAGGTACACAGATAAATGGTTGCTTCAATAAGTGCAGGTCTCAGCACTGGCATTACCTTTGCTATAATTTATTTGAAAAATGAAATACATTCTTTGCCCAAACACGCCTAATAAACAGATAAATAAGAGCCTTTCAGAGGATTTGGGTAATATTTAAATCCCTTTCATATCTTTAGGATATTGGCTGCTAGCAAAGCTTCTAGCTGGACAGATAGGGGAATACCAATCCTGTAAAGACACTATTAACCACAAATACATTTTGGAAGTGGTCCTACTGGAGGAATTACCATCCACAGCACAGGAAGGCAAGCAATAGGCAGCTTTAGAAAGCAATATTGGGTCTCTATTCCCCAAGAATGTATTGGGCCAGGTATGCAAGCCCTGAAGTTAATCTGGAATCAGGGCACTAAACAGAGGGATTTTTTGAGTCTAGAAAATGCTGACAAGAGAAGCTGTATTTTCACAAGCAGGAAGCCACAAAGATTTTGTTCTGAATGTACTTGTACTACACAAAAAATTATTATTTATTTGATTTAGCAAACCCTAGTTTAGAAAGCTAGCCTCAGGGGAAGGTTTGATGTGAACAAGTCAGTCTGCATATGCTTTACATGACAAATATTACGCTAAGAAAAACAACTCATGCTGCAGACAAATTGTTCCAGTATTCCACAAATGTTGTTGTACAACAAGAAAGGTATTGTGAAACACTAAATGGAGGCTTTCTGCTAGCTTATTTAATAGCACTTACTTAAATTGTTTAAGAGAATGTGCCAGATTAAAGTATTCATACATTGTGTTTGTTAAACATCAGCAGTATACAGCCACTCATGGTTCCCAGGCTTTAAAACTGGCAGGGAGACATTAACAAAGTGGAGAGATTGCGTACAAGAGTTCCAGCAGAGTCACATAACTGTATATGCACTCTTCTAACTCAGTTCAATGCTTCCCACAGATAATTTAATAACTGAACAGTTGCAACAAATTTTCGAACATTTTTTTCTATTACAATTAGCCCACTACCGCTGAGGTACCATACCCCTCGTGACACAAAAAGGATTCTGAAAATTGTAGCTGTTCTATTTTAGCCTCTCCAGTTGTGAACCAGGTTACTCAGGTTTTGCCACATGCCCAAAGTTACTTATTTGAATTACAGAGAAATAAAGTTACCATGGTAGGAAATGTGGTTTAGGAGACTTACATTGATAGTGTGCAGTGAGCAGTAAGAAATTACATGAATTAAGTAATTCACAGAATATTACCAGTTTCTGAAAGCTTATGTTACAACATACAGCAAACAGGGGTTATAGGGTTAATGCCACAAGTCCTATTCTTCAAATAAATTGTTATTTTTGATGTGCTTAATATTTATCAGCATTAGTTTTTCCTTCTTCCTCATCTCTGATCACATTTTGAAAGTTAAAAAAACCCAAGGTTTTAAGTTCATTCACCACAAAAGAAAATATTATGGCAGCGACAAAATAATCAGTCTACAGTGCTCTGAATGTATTTCCAAAGCAATAACCTGTGTTTGTGAATATCTGACATTTAAAGCGACTCATGGTCATCAGAAGAACTTCAGCCTCTAAAAGAGATGTACAGGTGGGTTGTTCATTGCTTTATGAGGCCATCATAATACCGTACTCTGTGAATAAAAGGTGTTAAACTGTGAATTTGGAAATAATCAATTTTCTTTAACGTAAGACACTTATATCCCTGGATAACATTGATTCTCATTGAAACACTATTTTAGAAGCTTTCAGAAAACATAATTCTAAAAGATTCATGTTCCAAAACCAGATAGTAAATAACTGTAGGATATCAAAGGAAGAAAATTGTTTTTCTCTGAAAATGAGTTTTGGCCCCCAAAAAAACAGCCACTGTTTATTTTAACTCCAGGAAAATAGTTTCTTGAATAATATTTCTCATAAATACATTAGTCAATAAATTAAATTTTCCTTTTTTTTTTTTTTTTTTTTTTTTTACTTCAATCACTAAAGATCTGAAAAAAAATCGTAAACTACAGAACAAGCATTTAATCCCAAAGCTATTTTGGCTATTCTTGTCTTGCTGAATTATAGGGTATAAGGCTTCTCCTATGCCAGCCATCTCCCCTTGCTAAGATGACTAGATACTAATGAGACATAGATCATGTTGACAAGTTTCTCTTTTAATGTATAAACTTTCATCAAGGTAAAGCATGCTACTGCACAGTAACTCAAAATGTGACACTTAGGAATAAAAACCAGTCAGCTCTCTCTTAGTTCCTGCATCCCCTTTCAAGGCACCGCAAGCATGAAGAGGGCATGCAATGTTCAGACTAGTAAGCATGTCACACCAGAAATCTCAGTGAGAAACTAAAAGAGCTTTTCTTTAATGTGTGATCACTGTACATAGTCCAGAAACTTAAAAAAATCTTCAGTATTTCATTGGTTTTATAGCAAAACTCAAGGGATTAAGGAAAAGCTAAACTCAGAGAAATAGCTATAGCTACATCTGAAAAGTGCCATTCTTGTAACATTATTTATAAAGTTGGTCAAATCTTTTCTGGCAGTACATTTTTATCTGCATCTTTTTGTCACCTACCGCAGATAATCACTCTATATAATCCCAAACTGCTCAATTCCCTTATAACCCGAGTTCAAACACATCTATGCTTGCATTGCTCATGCAAAGAACACAATCATTCCAGAACACCTCTTGCAGAGCTCTCTCCTGTTACAAGGGTTACATGTTCACTTCAGTAGTTTTCAGCCCCTAGTTAACAGTGTTGAGGTATTTTGAGATGCTGGAAAGCAGACTCCACAACAATCACTCTAGGACACCTCGGAACACGTAAAGAAGACACCTAGGAACAGAAAATGATATCAGAGAATTAAGATATCAGAAAATTATATCAAAGAATGCTGTCCATTCTTGTAGGTATGCAAGTAGATGGTGAATGAATGCATTCTTAAAAGGAAAGAAAACTGTCTTAATCTATGAGATTATGAAGAAGGGAAGATTAACAGATTTGACAAAGAGACCTGCTAGGATGTTTTATTTCATCTCTCCATTCAAAATGCAAAAGGAAGAAAACTCAGTCGATACACCATGTGTTAACAGACATCTATAAATTTGTGATGTTCTGCAACACAAGTTTAGCATTTCATATTCTCCAAGTCAACATCTGTTGGCAGTGTTCTGTCCTGCAACCCTCTTATCTCACTGGGCATATCTTGGAGGCTTTGGGGAATTTTGTTTTGCCTGCTTTGGCTGTACATCAGTTGTGAACAGGAGTTTAAGCTAGAATTCTCTCAAATCCTAAACACGAAGAAAAAAAATATATTAATGATACATTGTTACAAGAGCAGACCACAATTAAAAAAATACCTGATATTTTTGATTCTCTCAAGCACTCAGGCCAGGATTCTGAATTTGATGTGCTACTGTTTTCAGATCTAGGCTCTAAACTGGAGTATTGTGCAACAAATTTATAAACTTTTGTCTCAGAACTTTTGATACCATTTTGCAACTGAAAATCATTATTTCAGGCTCCAACAATCACACAAAGAAAAATAAAAGCTAGAGATGGCTTTAAGAAACACATGTTGAAACACCCTCCCCTCATTTGAATTGGTAATATTAGAAGTACAGGAGTACAGTATAGCCATAAAAATAAAACACATGGATTTTTGTGTACTAATTCAAATTGTTCTCAACTGCAGAGAACAACAGGGGTGCAGTCGGAAGCTGAGATCAGATAGAAACTTATTCTCTATAGGAAATTAGCAGTAGTTTCCCAGGAATTAAAGTGCAGAATGTTCAGATCCATTTATAAGACAGATCCGCCTTTAAAACACAATAAGTTTGCAGATATCAAAACATTATTTTAAGAGAACAAACTCTACATTATTCACTTGTACATACAGAGAAAAAATATTGAAGTCCAATATAATTTAAGAGAACCCATATGATCTTTTTCAAGGTCTTGCTAAATATTAACTTTTAAAAATCAGATTTTTGATAAGGACATTGTACAAAAACATGCACAGGTGCAAGTATGCAAAGCTCAGGGAATAGTATGAATGTTTATGAACTCCCTGCTAGTCTGTCTCTATTATTACCTTCTAAAAGGTAATTTAAAAATTCTCAAGTGAAAGCAGCAGCAATATTCATAAAGTCTTCAAATGCATGAGAATTTTAAGTATTGAAGAGGTTTTGTTGCTTTTTTTTAAATCAAAATAAAGCAGGAATTAGGGCTGTGAGATAAGAATATACAGTTCTGAAGTAGCATAAGTTATTAGAAATATTTTAGAATTTAAATAGTTAACCATTTGTAGTCTGTCTATAGTATCTGATTCCCTCCCTCAGTTTGTATATTTTCTTATGAAGCAGCATATAATTAAGACATACAAGCAGTGCTAAACGAGTTTCACAATACTTTGTAATTTCCCACACACATTTTTTACCTGAGCTGGTTTTGAATCTTTGTGTCTGTTCTGAGTGGACATACCTAGCAATACAGAAAATTTTGGGACTCGTAGTCCAACTTGTAGCTGCATTCAAGTTAATCTGGAGAATGCTGTATAAAAAACTGAGACTTTTTAGAGAGAGATTAATAGAAAGCAGGACTTCAGAAACTGATCTGGAAGCTTTGATCTCTTCCTTCTGGTCTCTCCAGCAGCATAATTTAAATGCAGGGCTACTAGTAAGGTTCACAGATTCTGGAAATTCTCTCAGAAATAAAACAAGTAAAAAGATACAGTCAGAGAACAGCTCCTTCCCCATGTTCCACATGGGAGGCCCATCTTGGGAATTAGGAACATTGATCTAGAAGGACATCAAGGGTAATTAAGTCTAGTTCCCTGGCAGACAGCTGTGTTATTAATTATTGACCACTTTACCATGACCTTCAAACAGTACTTCAGAAAGAAAATAAGACAGCATGGGTCAAACTAAATCTATGGAGATTTCTTCCAAAGAGGTTTTTCTGCTACTGTAGGGACCTTTATAATGTATAGCTACAGTAATGAAACAAAATGAAGTTACATATGGCTTGGAGTGCATACTGAGCCTGAAGATGCAACAACTAGTCTTTTCATGGAGTTTTTCCCAGGTGAATTAAGAATTGAACCACAAATTTTGACGTGTTCCATGAGCAGCAATTCAGCACCTCTTTCCCCTGAAAGTTATGAACACTTAACTAAGCAAGCCAGTTACAGGTAAGTGTTTCAAAACAGTAGAAAGATAAGATTGTGATTATTTTCAGAAGAGTCCATTAGATGACATCAAGTGTCCAAAGAACAGGAATTTGGTAAATCTGAAGAGCTTAAAAAACACTGGGAATTGTTCTGTAGATCTGCAGCAAAAAGAATGCAATAGGCTATTCAACAAAGCCACACAGAAAATAATTCAGCTTAGTACATAAGTTCTTCATAAATTCCCTTAACAATAGCTTAGAAATCATAATAGAGCAAGGATACCATACTTCAACAAGCGTATCTACTTATCCTCAAACTGAAAATATTGCATGCTTTACAATGGTAACATAGTTCAAATACAAGAAAAAACAAAACTCTATAATTCTAGCAGGCTGGATTTAGAGTGTCACAGCAAGTCCTTCAGTCACACAGAGTTAGTAGCTATGAGACGACTAGAACATATGAAGCAAAAATAGATGCAGACTTTCTCACTGAAGCTGTTTCCATCAACATCAGAAATACAGCTGCATTGCATTTCCCACTGCACTCTGGAATAACCACACATTGCAGTGAAGAGATGAAGTATTTATAAAAATCCATGTACTTCCTGGAAAACTGTTTAGTATTAATCAGTGAGGCTTCAGCACAGAACTACATGCTACAGGCAAAGATTTCAATAGCATTCGTACTAGATTATCAGTATTGGTTCTGAGGAGACACTTAAACCCACTCAAAAATCAGAGGCCCATGATTAAATATGCTGAAAAAATACATCTTCATCTGTAAGATTACAAAGTATCCCACAAACAAATAAGACAGACTAATTTATTATTCTATTTGAGCTATTTTTTAATATTTGTTTTGATTTTTTTTTTAACTCGGATATAAAGGCTGTATTGGTCACCTTACTCTATTTTGTGTAATTTACTCTAGTTGTAAAAACAGCAGGGGGGCCACAAAATATATGGAAAGTTTCCTGATGTTCATCCCTTCCAGAGGCATGAAGGATACTTCGGAACTTGAAGGAAATGTCTTTCGATCCCACACACCAGCAGTGAACAGCCTTTCCTTATCAGTACAAGTTCTTGACTGGCAATCATTCCTTGCTGTGTGCAGTTACTAGCAGAAAGAACAAAATCCTTTAGAATGGCCTCAGTCTCACAGATGCTTTGTTTACTTATCTGCACTGTCACACTAAATCAATCCAACCACAAACATGATGCATTTCAGGGGTCTACAGACAAGTGTTTTACTACAGAGTTGCAGTCGCACAGAAATACAGGAGCCCAAGGACCTTCAAAGCTTCATCTAGTTCCTTTGTGCTATGACAACACGCCCTCATTTCTTTTCACCACTTCTCTCCCTCCATTCCCTACGCTTGCTGTAAATAAGTGTCTTTTGGCATTCTTCTTGCCTTCTCCCTCCAGCATAACTAATGGGGTAGCTATTTACCACAGTGCAGCTAATAAGGTTGCTGTCATTTCATTACTGTTTTATGTGGTATATATTTCCAAGATTTTTTTTATTCCCTGGCAGGAAGCCTGAGAAATGTGTCCTCAGTGAAGATTCACTTATTTCCCTCATTGCTTCCTGAAGAAGTTACCAGACACCTATAATAATTCACAGATTTTTTTTGCAGAGTGCTTGGGGCAAACGTGTCACATTGAGTTATTCTGCTCTCTGATAAATATTTCAACCTGAAGAAAAAATGTTAAAGTCAAGACAGACAGTTTGAAAATAATAGATCCTTGGAGGAACATCGGAGAATAGCAACCCTGGAAAAAAAAATTACAGCCTAGGGTAGGCACATTAAAAGTCCATGCAAATCTTGTGGCAAGCACTGTAAAAGGATATCTAGCATGGTCATGAAAAAGGTATCTAGCAGTAATTTTGGAGAAAACGGCAATTTTATCAGCCTCAAAAGGTGTTTTCCAGTGCAAACTACTACAGGAGATTCCATTAGGACTCTTCAGCATTCTCACTGCATGTGCTATCCTGTTCCTACAACACAGGGGAGATTATGATTTTAAGCGTGCTGTTCTGAACAGGAAGGGCAATATTCTGTGGGCTCGGTACAGCAATGGGATTTCACAGAAACAGCACATTTAGGATTCTTATTGCTTCCTTTCTATACTACAATCATATTGTATGGTCTACTTTTCATTCCTGATTTATTAAGGAGAAAAGAAATCAGAGACTATGAGTTTTGAGCCAAGATTCAGTCTACAGAAAAAACTATAATATTGCAAGTTAGCATAAGCACATAAACTCTTGCAAATGCTTCATCATATCATCTCAATTGATAAAATGGAGGTACGGAAGCAAAATGGTGCTTTGAATTATTTTTTGCCTCTTAAGCAAATTGTCTAATCCTGTTTCTTGCAGACCTAAGTTTATGGGACAAGGATGGCTTTGCTAGACAAGCACTAACATGAGATAAAAAGATCTTGCTGTTGGTAAAACTTCTTCGGTCTTTGACACTGGTCCATACCCACTTTGCCTTTTGAGTCCTCATTCAAGAAAACAAAACTTCCAATTTGCTTGGGAACCAGCCTGTGATAACTCAGTACTTTAGGACTGACACACTACTGAATTCAGAAGATACTTTGTGAAAACAGCATTGGTTTCATTATTTTATGAATACAGTGGCACAAAACTTGAAGACTGATTAAGTTTACTACATTGTCCAAAGACAACACAAATTTCTTCTGCAGTCAATGTAGCATTTAGACAATATATTTTAGGTAGATGCTCCTTGACAGGACTGGATCAATTATCTGAAATGGCTGATTGTAAAACAACACACTGACAGGGAGACACTTTGATTCTAGAATGAAGTATCAAGGATAGTTGATGTACAAAACAGTAACACAAAGGAAAGCTCATTAAGGGGAAAGCTCATTTCTTTTACTCTTCCTTTTCCATCCTGAAAGCTGAAATGAGAGCATAGGCCTACTTAGGTCTGCATGACATTATCACTATGTTCATTATCATAAATGCTTTCACTGGCAGAGAATGAGAGACTAAAGATCTATTAAAAACAAAAAATAATTCAAAATATCAGGTTTCTTTTGGATGATTCAGAAAGCCATCTATCTGCCAGCTTACTTTTAGAGGTAACTGCACCTGAAGTCTGGCAAAAAGTGCATTTTTCTTTTAATGACTCATTAGCTCACTTTCTCCTCTGAGAATAATAAAAGCTTCCATTCCCATCTTCCTCTAGAGGGGATTAAAGCATTCACAGAAAGTGAGACAAACAACAGCAAAAAACAAGGGGATAGCAAAGAACATGAAAAAAATCCAGTCTGGAGAGGGAGATGCATTAACATGCCTGACATCAGAAATCAAGTGGCTGCAGAAACTCAAAACCTCTAACAACAGAAATCCAGCCTGCATAAGTACAAGCCAGAGCTAGAAAATCAGTTTAAGCAGATAAAGGACAGGGAGAAGTCTGATAAGGTTATATGAATTAAAGTAGTCACAACAGGAATCATATAACAAGATAGCCAATCTGCAGATATGGCAAACAATTTAAATGTTTTCTTTCAGTTATTGGTACCAAGAAATATCACAACACGGCATCACTCCATTGCCACCCTACTCTGATCCTGTCCACTTTACTTCATTATGATCATCCTTGATCCCGACTACCCAGAGCAGTGTATCCTAACCAAGATAATGCTGACCCTACCATACAAGCTGCCCTGCATTGAAATCACTCATTAGCTAACAGCATATTTAAATGCAACATCTGACAATGCATTTCTGAAGTACACTCAGACAAACTATTGAAAAGACATCTATAACACCTCCTGGTTACTGGCTTCTAGCAGAGAAAGAAAGGGAGCTGAGCAAAATTCATCAGGCTAAGAATTATTAATATGAGGACAACTGAATCTTATCAATAGGTAGACAAGATAACAATATAAAACAATAACAGAATACAAATTATCTGTGTTCACATATATATAATACAAAAAGGTGTAAGGAGAAAATTAAGGATAATTACACTGGGGATATGTGGAATGAAGAATGTGGAATGATTCATAATACTTTAAGCTAGAGCAAAAAAGTGCCAGGCAACAGGCTGTAGCTTACTATCACATATCAGACATGAAATAGATTGAGCAACCCAACTTCTCCCAGAGGTTTTATCTCTTCTAGAAATAACAAAGAGGGTCAAATTAAGCTACCATACTTTCTATCTAAGAGATGCACTCTCCAAACTGTTCCTTCAGACATAATAGTTACTGGTATTATCAGTAAATAGTGAACAATATGTGACAGAAGTCAGTCATTTAAAAGGCATGATCTGTTTGACATACTATTGGTATTTCTATGATGCTATTTTACCTTGTTTTCTCATACACATGCTGCAGCTCTTATACACCAATACAAGTATGGCACTTGAAAAAAGGGGTTTCTTTGAGAGTGGATGTTGGACAAACCCACTCATCATGTTGTTGCAATTTCAGATGATGCTTTTGGGGATAGATATGGATGCATTTGACATTAAGTTCAGAACAGCTTTGCCAAACCCCATTAAAAATGACCTTTTTTCCTTTCATTTGCTCACTGACCTCCTACATGGAGCTAGTAGGCAGCTGAACAATAGCCCAGAGCTTTTGAGGAAGTGATCTGGAAATCACTTCCCAGTTAGAACCATGATGTAATACCCCTGGACAAGATATATTTCAGAAGTCTTACAATACCCAAGGGTTTTTAATCCAGGCAATTCAAGGAAACTGTCCACAATGGAGTTAGTAATTCTCTATAGCTAAATGTAATTTAAAACTTAATGTAATGTAGCTTATATACATATTAATACTAAAAAAAATAATCAAGTTAGTTTCATATTTCCGCTCCACAAGCACTTGTACAATTAATTTGTTTTGAGGAAGTCACACAGGACATGAACACATGCAGAAGTGACAAAAGTCAGGAAGCTTCAGCATGCCTCCATGTACAAGCTTCAGTGATGCACAACAGAGGCTACTTATTCTGCCCCAACCACATTTAACAGGAATGAACAGAGTCAGCTACAATTAGTTCTTCAGTCTTTGTAGCAAGACTTGCATAGGTTTGCGTTTGAGTGGTTAGGGTTTTTCTGGGTGTGTGGTTTTTTTTGTTTTTTTTTTTTTAAGAGTGAATACAATTGGAAATAGTTGGTCAGCTTACAAAAATACAGATGAAGTCTGACAGGAGTAAGAGTGCTAAGCCCAAGACTTTTGCTGTAATTGCAACATCAGGCAATGGACAGGCTGATTAAAATCAACATTTTCATCTGAGTATTTCAGCCCACCAGGACACAGTCCAGAGACCAAATTGCTAGAAATTAGTCATGCCTTGCTTATTACCTCAAAGGCAGAGACTTGCATACAAAAATCTGAACATTTAACTTGAAAAACTCACTGCTGTCCAAAAAAGGATACTATTAAAGAAAAAAGCAGATTCAGAAAGATCAATATTATTTCTTGCATGTCTTTAAAAAAATGTTTCTATTGAACATTCAACTATTCATTTAATATACAACCTACGTCTCTCATGATTACAAATGTACAGCTCATCATGTTTTAGCATCACTATGCACACAAACAATGTAGTCATAGAATCATCACAGAGTGTTTTGAGTTGGACAGAACCTTAAAGATCATCGAGTTCATCCAACCCCCCTGCCATGGGCAGGGACACCCTCCACCAGCCCAGGTTGCTCAAAGCCTCATCCAGCCTGGCCTTGAACACCTCCAGGGATGGGGCATCCACAACTTCCCCGGGCAACCTGTTCCAGTGCCTCACCACCCTCACAGTGAAGAATTTCTTCCCAATGTCTAATCCAAATCTACCCTCTTTCAGCTTGAAACCACTGCCATTTAGGCAGTAACCTAACTTTCAGGAAACCATCAAGAAATCCTAATTCAGCTTAAAGTACTGGAAACAGTAACAGGTACAGTGTTCTCATTTCATTTCCATAGAGATTTTTGTGTCTTAAAAGTACAAATTATCTATATAAGACAAGTCTAAACAACATGCACAAGACACTGCATCAACTATATATATCTAAGCTGCAGGAAGAAGAATACATTCCTAGAAACAGCTAAAGATATTATGATTTTACTTGAAATGAACAGTTTTCTTGAATTTTTTAATTTCAAACTTTGAATGCATCAAGTGAAGCCCTAATTAGGCACAACAAAAAGATCCTTTTCTGATCACTAAAGGGCCAAGGTATCAAGTCAGAATGTTAAGAAAACAAACTTAAGGATTCCACAAAGTGATGAACTAAAGTTTGGGCCTTAAATTTTTTTTTGAAAAAATTGAGCCAATGATGATGATTAATCTAGTTTTCAAAACTCATAACATTAAGCTACGTGCTAAAAGTAATATAGAAATTACTGAACACTTTGAGTCACACAGATAATGCTATATGATTTAGCTTCTTTCAAAGACAAGGAACAGTTATGTTTACTAGACCTTTCCCCCTGCCTCTTTTAGTCCAATAATGCCTCAAGTCTAGAGAAGTTTCATTTGTTTCCAGAATCATTATTTGTAGAGCCACTGACTTCCTGCAAGAATCTTTCCTTTCAAACAAACATTAATTTGTCAAGAGCAGATTAAAATAAACTTGCTCTTTGATACACACAATAAACAACTTCCTTTGTGAATACAAACTAGTATCCTCAAAGCATGCCTCAACTGAAAACAAGTTATAAAACCCTAGATTGGGTGATTCTTTCTTATAAATATTGAAAAATCATATGTTAAAAAGGGTTTAATAAGCGTGCTTTTCCTACATTTGCTGCTAGTACCAAAAGTCTATATGCGCCAAGATCAACTGAAATGTAGAAAAATTACATTAACACTAAATATCAAGTAAAGCCAACCAGTCAAAATTAGTTTGCAGTTTTTTATCCTCAATGTATAATTACTCTAGCAAGGACTCTAGGAAGACAGGTGTTCAATTTTTTTTTTTTTGAAGCAGAGCTGTTGCATGACAAATAGTGCATTACTTGCTACAAACAAGGTAGCGTTTACTGTAGTTTGTACTCCTCTCTCATGAATAAATATCATAACCAAACAATGCCTGCCTGAGGAGTCAGCTACCATCATAATAAATCACAACTGAAATTATAATTCAAATTAGAAAAAGTTACATTTTGATGATGCATGATATTTAAAGTCATTGTGCTCACCAGTAACTCAGCACCACAGCGTGACACACAGTATACGTAAACACAGAGGGAAGAAAGTAAGAATAATTTCATTTCCCAAAGACCTTGCCTTAAACCAGTTTTGAAGCGTCTAACAGGAAAAAGTCATGGAAAGACTGCTTTAACAGCATTTTGAGTATGTACTACCTACGTGCACAGTAGAACTTCATATTATTCTGGAGAAGTGAAGTGTTTCACTTCATTCATTTTACAATGTGAAGTGATAGATGTATTGGCTATTTCTTACATCACTATTTCCTGAAATACTAGGAAAAACTGAATATGCTGTCTAGCTCCAGGGTGATTATCCCTAAGTGTCATTAATCGCCTGCTTACCATTTATAGTACAACAGTTCATGAGGCTTGAATTCACTTTGATGTTAATGATATAACTATATTATTGTCAGACTTGGTTTTTTCCAACTCTAATGTTAAAAGAAGCTCAAAGAAAAAAGTATTTCTTAATTTCTGACAAGCAATTTATAGGCTAAAAAAGTTGGTTTCCAGGCAATATTTCCAGTTGGTATATTCCACTACGAAATTACTCTCTATTATGCGCAGTTGTGAATTAAAAATCAGACATTGAGGCAATAATAACAATTTTTGAGCAAACTGAGTCATCTGTAATGATTATATTTAAGGCTATAACTTGAGTTTGTCTATAAAGGTATGCCCTACAATAATCTTTGTTTGCACAGCCATACAATTATAACTTGATTTTCATAAACTTATGTCAAAACTTACACATCTGGAAACTCCCTCTTTCACAGAGTAACTTGGACTTGTCAATAAGGAAAACACAATGTTTCAAAAATGGGTCGTTGGTCAGGACAGCTAGCATTTTCAGGGTTTGACAGATAAAACCTTAAGAAAAGAGGTTTTTAGATTGCTGGTCACTCCATTGTCATTCAGAAAGTCTGGCCTGTGTCACAAGTCTATATTTCTGAAGAAATAGAAGTTGAACTTAAGGATCTCCACTACAAAAAGATTATTTTTGTCTGTTGTATAAAGAAAACAATCATCTTTTCATCAGAATGTTGTTGTGATTTCAATAGGAATGTCAGACTGAGTTGTTAAAAGTTTTCAGTCTACTGAATTGAAAGGATGGGTCAAAAGTTGAGCTGCTGATTAAATGTTTTGTGAATCTAGGGGAAACTACCCAGTCTGGAGACCTGCCATAGAGCACAGATTTAATAACTGTTTGAATTGCCTCTTCCAAGAATTCTTGATTTGGAACTTCTGATCTCCAGCCAGGTTGCTATGACAGTGTTTTGTTAAAAGTGTGATCCCATACTATATGATATTTTGATTAGAAAAGTTAGCATGCTTCTTTCCAATACAGGTACATGAATTACATTTTGAAATTATTAAATATAGAAAGACCATTTCCTAAGGGGCATTTACATGTACCTTTTAAAATTTGTTTGCACTATCACTAAACTGACAAGTTTATGAAACAACTATGATGAAGTGATAAGCATATTCTTAGACAATGGCATGATGCCAACCAAAACAGGAAACTGAGGGATCTAATTCTCTGCCTTTCTCATTTCATAAGGAAATTTAAACAAGCAAAACCAATCCTGATTGCAAAGAATCTACAATTAAACAGAAGTTACTTTGGAGAGACTACTCTATAAACACCATGATTCAAAGTCAGTTATAACTTAGGAAAGAACAAGCTCAAAATGAGCAGTGTTTTATAACTTCTAATCAGAACTAATCTAGAAAGATTAAAGGCTTATTTATAGTTTATTAATTTTTTAGAAGCAAGCCACAGAGTTTTTAAGGGACAATGCATTTCCTATATAAACCATCAGATTCTGCCAAAGTTTTCAACTCTTCCTGTCTAAAAAGATCAAGCTAAGGTTTTTGATACAACCACAGAAACCAAAGACTAAATAAATAATGTGACATACTAAATCATTAAGCATCTAACATCTCTGTTGTGGATCAGCTCATTAAGTTAGGGGCTAAGACAGCAAACAGTGCCCAAGTCTCTCTAGAATTGAGATGACTCAAGAAATAAGCAAACAGGCTTTCTGCTGTACTACAGCAGCAGATTTATTTGTATGCTATATCTTCCTGCAAAAAGTAGTCAAGATACTGCACATACACCTCCTGTTAAGAGACGACAGCTTTTAGGAAGTCCAAACAGAAATTTGTTTTACAGGGTGTATTTAAAAGTAGGAATAAGGACTTATAACTGATGACAATGAGTTTGTTTTGGGGTTAGTGTTTTTTTTCATTTGACGCAGTTATTCCATCTGTTGAACAATGCAATTGGAGGAGAGGAGGAAGGCAAAAAAGTAACCTTTCTATTTCTCTTTTGAAAAATGCTTCCATTTGTAACCTCACCTATGCTTTGTACCCGACTGAAGCCAGTAGACTGCATCCCCCTTTCTCATCAACTAACAGATAATAACTAGAGGATGTGTGTTACACACCATAATGTGGACTAGCATCAGGTACACAAAGCCCGCTCTCCAAAAGTTAATATTTTCCCATACACATTGCAAACGTATTTCTACTGTTAACTTTAGATACCATAACTGTATTTGAGTTTTCAAGCAGGATGTCTGTATGTTCGGTCCTAGCAGAAATATTTTAGTTGAATTTACAAGAGATACTTATACTGGAAAGCCATTTCAGGCTTTCTCGATTCTAGGTTTAAAGCTAGGAGGTAATTTTCACTCAATATATTCATTTAAAATCATGACTATTTTCTTCCTAGAGCCCTTCTTTTGTAATTTATGTTCACTTTAATGAGATAAGAACAAGTTATTTAAGCAGCTATAAACCACAATTGAAGTTTTGACTGATTGATAAGCAAGCTAAAATATTTCACTGCCGAGCCCTAAGTCTTAAATAATCATTTCCTACTTAGTATTTAAATAACTAACCTGTTGTAATACATGATCTTTATAAGGTAAGCCTTTTAAACATTGCCATAAAATGAGTTTTGGACTGAGAGGAAGCACAATATTGCAGTTCTTTTTCTTTAATCTTGCATCTTTAATCTTCTTTCACTTGGCACATGTGAATATAAGTTGTTATTATTATGTAAAAGAACACTACAAACTAAATTTGCATAACATCTGTATTACTTATATTACAAACTCTTAAATGATCTAACACACTATTCGCTCCACAAGAATGCTTTCCTGTTCTTTTTTCAAACAGCCAACTCTAGAAAAGGAGGAAGAAAGGAAGTGTTAACCTAGGGCAGGCAACAAGAACAGACCAACAGTTACTTGTTGAAATTGATACAGGAATTAAGTCTCTTTTTCCAAACAAACCTCTCCCATGGGATCATTATTCCTTTTAAAGTAGTCTAGGAGATTTCTAAATCATACCTTGAAATAACAAGGCAGTCCAAACCTTGATTCAGACTGTAATGGGTCTTTTTGCAATAGCTAAATACTTAAATAAATCTAGACCAAATTCAAAACCAAATTAATTTAGCCAGGAAGTCACCCAATAGTAATACTTCATGATAAACATTGATGGATATGCAAGCTCTAAAAGCTACTGCTGAAGGGCTTCAAATTTTATGTTTAAAAACTGTTCTCTGAATTTTGGCAAAAGCAAATTAATTAGTAGTCTTCTAGAAGCAGTGCCTTGGAAAAGTTCAAGGTATTACAAGTATTACAAATATATAAGAATTCCCATTTTCATTGTTATCACCAGAATGTTCTATCAGTTGTTGAATTACAAAGAAAACATGGGTTAAGCAAATAAAAAGTAATATCACTCAATAGCAAGACTCTTGTTGCTCATTAGGCTCTGTTCTCTAGATGGAATTTGTTTTTCCTAATTTTAGTCAGTTTCATAATCCTGTACAACAAGTTTAGAAATAAGTCCAAGAAAGATCTTAAACTGTGACTTAAGCATAGCAAGGAATTTATTCAAACCAGCCCCTAAGAAGGGCAATGTTGGAAGGAGACACTTTTATCCAGATCTCTTTGATAAGTCTTATTAAACTCTTTAACAATTCATGATAATTGTTTAAAGCATTTATGTTCATCACTAAAGAATGACGGGTTTTCGACAATAAGACACACATCTTACTGGCAAATGCAGCAGCTGTAACACAAGTATTAGTGTCATTTGACTGACACACACTTATCACCAATATTCTCTTAAATGTCTCCATTTTATAATCCTCTACTAGAAGAGAGATACACTACTCAGTCCTTAAATTCTGCTAATACTTTAGCTTTTCCTGACATAGTAACCTAGACTTACTAGCATTTTTCTCTTATCCTAAGGATTATTTTCCACAAAAGAGGAAGAGTTACCTTGTCACAAAACATTGCCATAAGCAGAAGAGTTACTTAGGCCCATCAAATAATACCTCAAGGAAAAAAAATGTCATATTTCTTTGTCAGGCTTGATGGGACGGACCAAATCAGGAATAGAACAAAACATTTTCAGGACTCTGCAGCAGCAGCCTCATATTCCAGCTCTAATACTTATACTTGCTTTGAGTGCTCATCCATTGCTGCTTCTACTTTTACAAAACTTATTCCCAGAGATTCTGTAACTTTTTTTTTTTTTTTACTTTGGTCCCTACTGTTTGAGATTTTTGCTTTCAAAAGCCAAAGCTTTCAGGAAGCAACTGGCAAGTACTCACTGACTTTACTGCACTGTTACAGAAAGCTTATTTTCAACATACATTTTACTTGTTACATGACCAGTTACAGCACAAGTACATTCCACTTAACATTTTCAGCAACAAGAGAAGGGAAGGCATTTGCTTTGCTCATTTCAGACATGGCATCACTGGTCCAGAGGCAGAGCATTACACACTTCCATCTGTGTGCAGGTACATGAACTTCAGCACAACAGAGACTGATGTTGCAAAGCAGTGTGTAGGTCAGTATATGATTCTAGTCCAGCCCTTTGGAATCAGTATTTCAGTTCCTCAGTTTAAGCAGTGTGCAATAAGCACTGACATTTAGCATGTTACTGAGACACCAGTTTAAGTCATGCATTGCATACCAACCATACCAGCTGGTATCAGTTTCACAGGTATTTGTTTGAAGATGAGTAACATCTGAAGTCCTTTGCTCTAGTCTAGCATAGCAACCTATTCTTTACACCTCAAGAACTGTTCTCTAGTGCTTCATTTCAGATATAACAATAAGCTTCACCAACAAATCTAAGTGGTGTTCTGTCTGGTTTGAGTTGATTTCATCCATTTCTGATTAGGCTATAAGTTAATATTCTGTTTCTTAGAAGATTAAGTACTGTGAGACAAGTTTGAAAATGCAAAAATAAATAATTGGGTTTATTTGAACTACTTAGTAGTGGCAAATTCTGCCTCCTTTATGTTATTCCTTGTGTAAGTGCGGTATGATTATTTTCTCACACCTCTTCCCTTGATTCTCACAAATACAGTAGCAAACCACTCTGCAGACAGGACTGGTTTTCCAAAACATCAGTCAAAACTCTTATAGAAACACACAAACATGAAGGTATAGTTGAAATTACTATACTAGATGTTGGCACTGAATCATAAAAACATGGTCTCATTTTACAAAGAGTGATTTACTACATTTCCAGTGTTGACTTAACACACGGAATGGGAATAGAAGATTCTGCATGATACTTCTGCATTTGAACAACAGTACAACGAACATACCCATCCAGTAAAACAAAATCCTAATACACCCCATCTCATTACTTTGTAAATCAGTTTGAAGAAATCTGAAATCAAACAAATTGAGCTGAGTTCAAATGTCATTAAGTTTAGCTAAATCTCTAGCTTCGCATTTACTATGGATTCTTCATTTCTATGGGGAATACACTAATAGGGAACCTTGTTCTATTTTCTCAACCACTTTAAAAAAGGAAGAACAATGCACAGCTTAAACTGTTGTCTCACCAACATATTAAATGTTGGCACTCATTGTACACTTCTTCACTTAAGTAAAATACCCATTCTAAAGGGCTGAACTAGAATTTGATACTGACCTACATACTGTTTTCACAAAAATTTGTCTTGTGTTAAAAAAACCAGAAGATGCAATATACTAGAAGGTTTGAAATCCCCTTGTCTGGACTCCCTCACAGAGCCTTCTTACCTCAAACCCACAGCTAGAGCAATTCTTTGGAAATGCTCAACAATTCTTATCATGTCAGATGCTTGCCTGGCAACCTAGCAACATGGAACTGATCACAGGGGACACTTAGAGACACAAATATTTGTAGAACCAAATTCATTACTTGGAAATTTTTGTTACTTTGCACCCATTACTTTTACGATTCATCTGTATCTCATATAGTATTTTTTCTAACATCATTACAAAAAAAGCATTGAGCATCAACTTCAAAATATTTTTAATAACTTCTAGTTTCAGCTTCTTTGGAGGAAGTGAGCATTTTGAATCTATTTTATCATGTTTCTCCTAATATTCACATTGTCTCTGTAAAGCTTTTAACCAATATCCTATGCAACAGACGAAATAGTCTCTTTAATTTTGTAAGTTAGGTGAAAAATAAAAGGAATAAAATGAAATTTTTACCATTGCACAAGTACAGTCTGAACTCAAAATGTGAACCATCAACTATGGCTATATTATAAACCTTCCCAAAAGTATTATTCAAATGGAATATTATTCAAATGCATTTAATTCAAAAAGCAGGAATTATTTGAACTCTACTTTCCTGAATTTTCAGGATCTTTGCACACTTCAGAAAGCTAAATTCGTAGTATTAGTCCGGACCACGCATAAATCTTTTGTGAAGCATTCATGTCAATTAGTGCAGTAAATGAGCTAAGAATGGAGTTTCTCTAATCACATTATAAGGTAGTTTTGTTGGTGTTTTTTTTTCCTTGAAAAACAAATGTACTTTTTCCACAATACACATCTTACAGACTTTTGTAGCTGCTCCAGGAAAGGAAAAAACCAAGTAGCTGAGCTTATTGCAGCTAACCAAATGAGTTAAAATGGTAAAATCCTTATCAAGCAAATTTTCAGGAAGAAAACTCAAAGAACATTAAGTGGTTTACTTTCTCACTGGCAGATTGGGAAGGAGAAGGGACAAGACATAACAGCAACTCCTCTTCTCACATGAGAATCATTAGCATTTACAAAGTCTAAGCTTTGAAGGGAAGAAAAACTTCCAGACACATTCTGCAAAGGAAACCTTTCAAACATCAACTGAGTGCAAATAAACGATGTGCCAAGTCTGCTGCAGAGAGAAAGCCTCAATGCCAGAAAGTTTCCCTCCCCCTTCCTTGGAGGGCGGAAAGAGAAAGGCATTGTTTATGCCTAGTCCTATACTGAAGTTCCCATAGAGTTCTTAACTCTTGATATACGAGATCTAGAGGTGTAATTCATCAGTAAGGAAGCAAGAAAACTGATCGGCTATGGGGAACTGACTTAACAGTTACACCATGAGAGTTTCAGTAATTTTAGAAAGCTCTAGAACCAAACCAGCCTAAATGCTGGAATGTTGCTGATACCAGACATCTGATCTGGACCATCCTGTCCAGCAAACCTAAATCAGAGGTAAGGAACAGCCAAAATCAGATTGCTCTGTTTCCTAATTCAAGTCTAACATGAAACAAAGGTTTTAATGTTGAAAACAAAGAAACAATGTTTTAGAAAAGGAATTTAACCCAACACTAAGGTTAGGATAATCAAGCACGTAAAATTAAGGATCACTGAAAGTCCTGAAAACATATCTGAACTTATAAACACTGTAGCAGTCTATATAAGAATAGATATCTTTAGAATTTATTTTACTCTGCCATGCAGAACCAATTCCTGCCATCCAAGAACAAAGTAGCAGGTATAAGAAGGGAAAAAACCCAAGTCTATAGAAATAACAAGAATACACGTGTATCCCATTTCTCTGTTGCATAAAATGCACAGATAAAGAAATTGTGCAGAATTACTTCACAAGAGGTGGAATCAATTTCAGTCTAAACTGGCTTCTGAAGATAACCTGTACAAGACAGTCTTACCCTGGAGCTTAAAATTTACATATGCAATAGAATCACACCTTGCTGGTAGTTTCTACGTCCTCTGATTAGTCTCTCAAAATAACAGAACCTGTTAGCTGCCTTAACTTTGGAGCTGGCTTATCTGTTGCAAGAGCCATGTTTCATCTTTTCCCTATTCTTGGCTCTATGCCTTCTACGCACCGGTGTGGAAGAGTCTAGTAAGCACAAACTTACTTCTAAAAGACAGGTGACAACTAATTTTCATGTTTTGTCTTCAGAAGAATTATGCAATTTATGAAACACTTGGAGACCCCTCAAGGCCCAAATTCACCCAGATTCTTCATGCAGCTAACCTAGCATATAAGGGAGAAAAGGGTGGGTCTAAATGTTTGCATACCACAAACCCACATATCCAACATTTCAGTGGCATCATCCCATATAGGTCCTAACATAAATGAAGCAGGGCCACTTGTCCATTTCTGCATTAACAGCCCACAAACCTTAATATTATGGCTACATTTGGGGCATAAATACTTTCTAGGCTTACAGCCTTCAATTTGGAGACAAGGATAGGTCTGATTACATTTTTTTGTCTGCACAGGAACAAGTTAATGAACTTAATATGTATCACTTAAAACTCAATTATTTGTCATTGAGTTTCCATTTACACAAGCCTGGAACTGGCAGGAGTTTACATCCTCTAGTGAATATCTTATCTATCATCCAGCATAATAATTAAATCAAAGTTCAAAAGAACACTTTTGCTCATCTGCTTTACTCATAATCTGATCGGAAGTACATCCCGTAATTTGCAGTTCTACAAGAACATATTTCTTCAAAACTGATTGGGCAGTTCACTGAAATAATTTTGAAGCATGTGAATATAAATCCACTTATTAAGGTTTCAGACACACCTTATTGCTAGTTTTCTTCAAAAGTCTCAGAGTTTTCACTTTGCATAAAAATCTTTAGCTCTCTTAAAAGCATTCGACCCTTTTTGTCAGCTAGCACAGGTTACAGTAGTTAACACTACACTTAACATTTTATTGCAACTAAACTTCAAGTTGAAAGCTCTACAAATGCCTGCAAGTCACACAGACCCTGCTCCACAGGTCTTTCCTTTGATTTCAGTTGAAGCAAAATAAACATGAAGTAGCTTTGTTTTAAAAGCTCAATGTAACATCAACATAAAGCTAATCTCTCCAACAGCTCGTATACACTTTCCTTGCTCTTCCTGTAGCTCGATGGGCAAAGACTGTTCTGTTACCAACTTCCAAGCTGTATTTTTTTCTTGGTCCTGCATCCACAAAACAAGGGTCTTTTGTTCAAGACTGTTCTAAGTTTGGGCTTTTAGCTAACAACCTTCATCTCCACAGTATCTCACCTTCAGCTATCAGCAGTTCCCTCCTTGCTCTCTAACAGAGGCCAAGCCAGCACCAAGTCACTTCCTCAGCTGTAGGCACTTCTCCATTGCACCCTCCACCCCCAATGAGCTAACTCAAAGTCACCTACTGCAGGATCAGATCCTGAGGGTGACCCCACTGTCCTGCGTGCCTCAGCTAGTTACACAGACTTCCTGCTAGTCATTACAGACTTTATTGCACATAAAGGTAAACAGACTGACTAGTGGTTCCCAGCACTGATGTGCTGTCAACTCAGCCTTTACATGACAATAAACCCCAGCTGTCTCCAGTGAGTATTACTTAAAGGTACATCTTGCTTCAGCCAAACATAAAAACCAGTCTCAACAAGCACAAAATTTGAGACCATGCAAAGCTGCTCTACAGCTCAGATGTATATTCTTCTTCCTTTCTGGAAAAAGGACTAACCACTACTGACAAGCCAGTACCTACTTTTCTAGGCCAGCTGAGTCGGTAATTCTGCTCAAGCAAGGACCAAGCTCTCCTGCTTGCAACTACTTCCCCCCACCCCCAAGATAGATCCGTTGCCAGGTGAGAGCACTTCAAATGCTTAATATCAAGTTTTGCTTAACATCAAGTTTTGATTGGAAATACATACAGACACAATCTGCATTGACCATAACAGAACTCCACTTTCCAAGTGTGCTGCCATTCATGTGTTCCATTTTCTGTTTGTCTACCTGAGCAGCTGAGTTGTTTTCCCAGTGCTGTTCTGTAGCTAAACCATGCCACATTTTAATCAAGTATAAATAAGTCTGCCTTTTTAATAAGCACTTACTATTCAGACATTTTTTTTCACCCTAAATTAGGCTATGGAAACATTGAGTATTACCAGCAAAGTACCTTCCCACTTTACAAGTTCATGCCCCTAAAGCATTTTCCTGTGCAGCAATATAAAATTTAGTACAAAAGGAATTGGACCCACTTTAATTACAACATCTTTTAATAAAGCAATTTCAGGGAAACAAGACAGACCACCAGAGGCAAAGAAAGGAGTTTTGGGGTTGCTTTATAACAAGGTTGCTACTGACTTTTTTTTTTTTAATACAAGCAGTGTAAAAAATGGTCCATAGCTCCATCCTACAATGTCAGAACTTCTGCAGCAGTAAAAAAACATGTTTACCATGAACAGCATTAGGACAGGGCTGTTATCTTCTGCCCCAAACCAAAATAAACCAAGAACAAGGACAGTCCCTTTTCCCCCCTTACCAAATATATTTTCATGTGTAGGACCCTAATAATTTTTAAAAACCATGAATTACCTTGCAGATAAATGTTCTTTTATTAATACAATTTTAATGACAAAACCTTAAGTATTCAGTGTTAATATAGTTTTCCATCTGCAGTGCTAGCAATTGAAGTATTAGAAGCTTAACATTCCTTTCTTAAATTGTTTCTATTTCATATAATTTGTCTTTGGTGTTCAAACTAATGCTTTATTCATTGCTCCCTGTACAATACTGATTGACCTCATAGCTTAGTCTTTTGTATGATAATGTATAAAACTCTTTTACTGTAATTACGTGCAATTATATCCAGAGAGTCTTCCATCAGTCCCCTTTGTTTCAGATTCATGACTATTTCATTTTTTGCCAATTCTTCATTCCAAAACCAGGGTGTGAAGACGCTCTGATTTTGCTCCGTTAGTTTTACCAGTTGAGATGGAAGAACAGATTCTGTAATATAATTTAGATAATTCTTTAAGATGAGGATAAATGGGTCATTTAATTCCATGACTCCCCATCATACACCTTCAATTTATATATTTATATCCTTTTTTATTTTAAACTTTTCTGCAATCTTTCATTGTTCACATTTGATATGCTGAACTTTTTTCCTTTATTAATTTGACTGACATCTTCATGTCAAAAGCCAGGCCCTATTCCTAGAAAGATCTCTGCACATGCCTAAATTTATACAACAGTTTGTCTCCCTCAACCTTGACATTCTCAATCCTCACAGACTCATAACTAGTACCAGATGTATATAAAAACAGATACAGTTACTTCTGAAAATAATAGGAGAATATAATACAAAATAATATCAGAGAAAATGAAACAAACTGCAAACTCTCTTTGTATTATTACCCTGTATAGCCAATATCTGCATGACTAAGTGCTTTTAGCCTATCCTTCATGTCCTTTTTTGCTGCTTTCTTCAACCAGTTCTGCCTTTACAAATTACTCCATGGTCCAAACATAACAGAGGAATGGAAACATTCTGCACATTACCCAAATGGCTCAGGATCAACCAGAATTATAATTTCATTTTTACAACTTATTTCTCTTGGAACACAGTTTGCTTCAGGATGCTTACAAACAAAATCGAGAAGTATAGTGCTCTCATTTCTCTATTTTCATTTATACAGTATTTTAAAATAAGGTGGATAAGGAAACTATGATTTAAAGCTAAGTCTAAATTACAGAAGTAAAGAAATGAGGTTTGTAAATCACTATAATCCACTGAAGTCCTAGACTGTCCCTCCTTTCTCTGCTACAATCTAAACTGCATGATTAAATCTCAAGTACATCATGAGCTAGACCTCCTCCAACATGAGAAAGATTAATAATAGCCAATTCATACTCAAGGCATTAGCTTGTTTTGCTTTTCATTGCTTTTCACCACAGCATTTCTCAGGAGACAACAGTCTCCCTGTTCAATGAGAAATATCCCCAAAAAATCACTATTTTTCTGAGAATAGTGTTTTTTTTCACAACACACATATTTGTCTGAGGCTTGTTAGCCTCAGTCTGGAGCAGAAAGAGCTTCATGTATCATCTTTGTCTTCTAATGAAAGATGTAATCAGCCCTGGATTCTTCCAAGCACTTCCTGGAGGAAGTCAAATTGGGAAGGTGGAGACACCCCATAAAATCTGACACATTCTTACAAGAAGTTTTGATTTCAAGAGTTTAGTATTTGAAAGGCCCACTCTAAAGTTCCTGATTTTCCCTCTTTACAATCTTTTTCCTCAGATTCATAATTTCCACTCTTTATATTTTTTTTCCCCTCAGATTCTTCTCCGTTAATTCCATAATAAGGCTGCAATGCTGCATTTAAACCTTTTAAGGAAAGGTTGGTTTAAAATTTTTAGTTTAAGATACGCTTCTGTTAAGGCTGAGGTTTACTAAAGATAAGATCCTTCAGAATGAAAATTTTAGATTGCATGGAGAACATATAAAGGAAGAAATAGGCTTTCTTCCCAGTCCCTGTTGCTTGTAATTTATCAACAACTAATAACTAAGATTTTTTGATTGTGCTACATACTTAGTGCAAATAAATTGTTTGAGAGCTTTCTTCCCAAATACTGATTTCAGCTGCTGCCAGGTATGTAAAATATCTGCAAGTTCTGGAAAGTCAAATAAATAGATCCATCACCATGAACCCACAACCACAGAAGTAAATACTTTCCTTGATTTTAAAGGAAGACGTACTGGATATTTATACTCTAGTCCTCCATTAGCTTCTGGCTGGACACAACCCTAATTTATGGGAGAATTACACAAAGGTCATTTGATACATTTACATTCAGCAAAGTGAAATCTTAGTTTACAAATACTTATGATCAGAACATACTTTGTTCTGTGTTTGTAAAGTAGTGGGAATGAAAATCTAGAAGTGCTTTCCTCACTGCAACAAAGTGAAGACTTCTAAAAAAGATACACTTGCCTAAATCATTTAATCAGGAAATTAAAAAACTTTTGCAAAATAAAACCTGCAGAATAAACACCTGAGGCAAATGCAGTCAGAATGTTTGTCCTTAGTGCACAAGTCAGTATCTACTACAGCACATCCACTGTAATCCAGAAA
Source organism: Pterocles gutturalis (assembly GCF_000699245.1). Lineage (NCBI taxonomy): Eukaryota > Metazoa > Chordata > Aves > Pterocliformes > Pteroclidae > Pterocles > Pterocles gutturalis. The sequence goes on along the minus strand of NW_010133209.1, from coordinate 25,209 downwards.
TTCACACTGTTTCATAGGAATACGTACAGGACAGCTAATCACTCAGAATATCTTCTTCCCTGAATACATCCACAGAGCACTTGCTCTACCCCCATCAAGGCTAATATCCAGCATTCCACAGGTACTTTATCAAAGTTATATGAACACACAAATAATCAATAAGCAGTATTTCTTGGGATCCTGAACTTTAAAGCTACAAATAGGTAAAACTGACAAAGTATAATGGATTACTCTTAAGTTTTTAGAAAGGAAGGAGTATTATATATAATGTAGGAGTTCATAAAATGTGTTGAGTCAGCAGCATTAGCAGCAATTCAGAGTACAGCAATAATGGAAGGAGAAGAATTTTTTTAATCACAAATGCATAAGACAACCTTCCACCAAGAATGACAGAAGATTAAGAAGTATTAGGAAAACACATGATTTCTGGTTGCTTTGAAGACTTAATGACAAGAAAATGTTACTGCCCAGTAGTAACACGAATCCTATGTAAACATGGAAAATAAATGATGGTTTTTTTAAATCTTGTAATTATCTCTTTTTAGCTACAAAGCTACAAGTACAACTTGAAAAGAAGTCAAATTAAATTATTTGATGCAACTCTACACGAGCTTTTAGGATGTCAAGTCTTCTGGTTTGTAGTATTAGCATAGTAAAGTTTAAGGAGTCTTAATTCAGAGATTAATATCCAAGACATGCCAGTTATTTTTTACATGGCTGGAGAACCCTCAATTAGTTTAAAGTCTCCTTAATAAGGCAAATCAACAAAGTAATATAATAGTCTGCTCACTAGGTCCTTATCTGCATTCATCTTATAAAACTAAGCAATTCCAACAGTCTACACATTTAGTTTCTGAAATGCTAGATAATTACTTAACAGCAGGCAGACTTTCTTGGTCATAAGAAGGATGGTGTTTCTGGACAGATCTTTAATACTACTGTAATAATCAACAGTGATATTGTATACCCTGTAGCTCTAGCTTACCTGACTTGGAGCAAAGTAATACTTCATATAGGGTTTTTTTGGGGGAAAAAAGGCCATACATTTTTGAACAAATCTTTTCCGCTTATAAATAAAGATATTATATGACTAATGAATATTCTACTTGCGTTTGAAGATGATTAAATAAGTTGAAAAGTTACTACCCTAGCTAGAACCCTTCCTGAACGATATACCCTTATAATATTTAGACAGAGAGAATAATTATTCAGGTAGCACAAATTTAAAGCTTGAGAGATCTAAAAATTTGCCATAAATCCAGAAATTAAATTAATACTATTACAGTCCTGTATTTTTTTCCCTTCTTAATCTCCTTAGAGGAGAGCTGCTCACAACTACAGCTTCATCCTCAAGATGTTTATTAGCTCATATAACACTAAGGAGTGTTTTTTCCCTAGCTAAAAATTTGATTATGAGAAAGATTTAATTTTCTTACTTGTCAAAGACAGAAGGATTTACAGCACTATTTGCAATCAGGATGTTTAGCTTTCCCATCACCTTAACAACATGACAGGCAGAAGAACATACCATTTTTGTAGAGTGCAAAATCTTCTTCTTCTTTACCTGTCTTTCCTCTGCTTTTAACAGCATCACCCAAGACATTCCTGGGTTACTGCAAAATGATCTTCATTCAGCTTCCAGTGTACTTAATTTAATAAATTATTTCTATTAAATCAAACAAATAAAATGTTAGTGTTACTCTACTGAGGACATTCATGTCTCCAAGCTTCCCAATAAAGCTAAGCAAAAGAAGGGAGAACACGCAGTCTGGCAGGACTGCTAAAATAAAGCAGGCTAGTAAAAAGTCTTTCCTAACCAAAATACAGTTATGAATAACCAAAGGACAAAGAACCAGAAAACCAATTATGAGAACCATACCTCGCGAGTATAACAGTTTCTCAGAAGTCTTCCTTTAGAATCAGCAAAAAACCAGAGATTAATACAAGAACATTAAATTAAATCTGGAGTAACTTACTTTTGTGCACTGAGTTCAGAAAACATGCAGGCAGATTAGTATCAGAAAAAAGAACAGAGCTGATCCACAAAAAAAGGAAACAAGGAGACAAGACTAACTACAGTGCAGGCAGAAGTAGTGTCCTCACCAACAAGACTCAGTCCTATAGACCCATACAGGAACATTCATTGTGATATCACTAGACCAACAATTATGAAATAAGTGCTAGGTCAGGGCTGAGGTCACACAACAAAAATACCACCACCAGGCAAAAACCAGAACAACCTTGAAGATGGATCTTAAATAGCTGTATGCAGAGGGTGCTGAGTAGAGATCCCAGGAGAAGCTCAGCTGGGCAATTAAGGCCTATTAGTACACTCAGGGCCCTGAAAATTAGTTAGTTGAAGGGACATGATTCCTTGAAGCTGAGAATCGTTAGCTAACCTGCATGTTTTGACACAGCTGGATAATGTCTTCCCTGACAAAGGCACTAACTACTCTTACTATATTTGGCTTATCACAGCTATTACTAGATTTTCTCTAGCTAGTAGGAACATAGGTACGTTTTGCAAGGCTTTCTCCAAGGGATTTCAACAAACTCTTTTGTGGATAAACTGGCAGAGATTTGTCATGTCTGGTGACATATTTTACACCTTCTGCACTGGTATTTCCCACTGAATTTGATAAATCCAGTTTTCTTCAGAGAAATTGGAGCTGCTCAAAGGAAGCACTATGTAGCTTAAGCTGAGTTTGAGAGGAACCAGGCTGTCTTTGTGTCTGTTCAAAACACAATTAGATTTAGGCCTGCGTAAATCACCTTAGGTACAAGTTTTCAGGGCTTGTGACAGAGAGCTGTGGACTGTTTATGCACACACCCCATTCTTGCTAAATCAGACTGTGTTAGTCAGGGCTTAATTTGATTTAAAGCTGATTTGACAAAATTAAAGAAACCATTTTGGGCAGGTTCAGTGTTTTTAACAATGTTCCATCTCTGATCAACATAACAGGAATACTTCTGTCTTTCCTTCCCCCTCCGAGAGTGTAGCACATCCCTCTAAAGGAATGTCTCTACACAGCCAAATGAAGTGTGACTGTAGCACATGCGAGCACATTGGCACTAAAGCTAATCATCAGTAAAAACTCAGATATTGCAGGAGGGCCCACTGCATTGAGTATCAACTCTAGGATAGTTCTGCCAAGGATTCAGGAAATCACCCGATAAGTATTTTAGCTGTTAGTCCAGCTCAAGCTCTGTAGTCACAGCTGTGGTTGTAGATGCTGGCCAGTTCACAGCTGGCAGCACAAGCATTCCAGAGCTAAACCGTACCGTCATGTCATGTTGTTACTTAGGTATAGCCTAAACACTGTCTGCATGTGCTTGTCTCTGATTCATGTGTTCACACATTTTTAGCATGTGTCCAGTCTGTTTCTGAACCTTAGCTAGGAATTAAACCTGGGGTCCCTTAAAACTGGTGGGATCTCTATATGATTTCCCTTCTGGAGGCACAAAAGCATAAAACTCTTAGTCATTGCTGTTTCAGCATTTCTGTTAATTCAGTGTTAAAATGGGCTTTTAAAGCTATTGGGAGGAAAGCATGTACTGTTTGTCTACTAGGGCTGTTGAGTATATTTATTAAGTAAAAACACAGACATTCTAACAAGATTTTCTAGCTACAAAAACAATATAGGTATGATATTTAGAAGACCATATACATGGTATCATATATAATCTGCTGGTAATTTTTGAGAGTACTATAAGAACTAGGAAGATTTTTTTTGTTTATTTTATTTATAATCAACTGCCAACTTTCCAATAATAGCCGTGATCTCATCAGAAGTGAAACAATATTTTCCAATAGACCAAATTCCTCTGGAGAAAGTGTGGGGAAAGGAACAGTTTTCAAAACTCCTCTCTGATTTTCAAAGAGGAACATTGCTAAACTTCTCTTTAAAATAAACTCAAACCCAAAACATCAACCTTAAGTTCTTCAAAAGGCAGGAAAACTGTAGAGCCCGTGTATTTCAACAGCTACAATGTTTGCATGATGTCAGTCAGTGACAGGACCTTTCTTGTGAGAATTATTGTAGCATCTTGTGTGGAAGAAGTCACTGGAGTTCAAGCCACTGTAGAAATAAATTTAAAAAGATACTTTTACAAGTACTTTTCTGACTCACATACCCACAGACACATGCACTGATATGCTGAACATACTGTGATACTCATAATCATAAAGCATCTCAGAAATGTCCCAAAATATACTTAAAGAATGATTGTATGATAAAACAGCTTCTAGTAAAAAACATACCACTTTAATGCAAAGCACACCTGAAAAGCCATGAGTGACTCTGCAAAGAGCCAGGGTGTTACATACCAAACAGAGACAACTACCACCTGCATCATTTATAGCAAAATACTAGCATGCAGAGTAGTATGTTGCAGTGTAATAAAAATACAGCACCTTAAAGAAAAAAGGTTTTTGGTAAATAATGACAAAGCCCTGAGTGCCCTAATAGGCCTTAACTGCCCTGAGCAGTCTCACCTGGGGCCTCCTCCGAACAGGGACACCATATAAACTCAGGCTGAGGACTGCCTTAGTCCTGTTTCTGAGGGGTGCTTAGGTAGCTTTGGGGGGACTGGTAGTCTCCAGGTTGTTAGTAAGACTTGCTTTTTTTACCTATCACTTTGCTGTTTGCTCTCTGCTGGTGCTGAGGGATGGTGTTATGTTGGTGAGGCTGCTGGCCTGTGTAGCAGCTCCTTTCAGTTTGTGTTCTCTGAGGGAACAGCCTTGCTGCTCCCTCATATTTAAACAGTGCTTTAGCCTTAGTATTTTTTTTAGTGTATACGGGTGTGTGTTAATTGACCCAATGTCTAAAGGCTCCAGAAGCCATATGGTAAAAGTAATGGTTGTCTGTTTTTAGCAGGTTGTTTTCACTAGATGAAATGCAGAGCAGCTTTCCTTCAGAAAGAGTAGAAATCTCTTTTTCTAGAAAGAAGTAAAAAAGTCTAGAAAGTTTGGAAAAATAACTTACCATAGATCAGGAAAGACAGCAATAGTTGCTATAAAGTTTAATGTAAGTTACATAGGTGAAGTTTTTCAGCTGCTTGTTGGGCACTATTGGATACAAGAGAGTGTGCAAACAAGCAGATTAAAAAAACAGTTTTTCCTCTGTTTCTATGGACTAAACTAACTTTTTCTGGGATGATGGGAGACAGTCTGTGACTCAATACTAATGTTTCCTTTGCAAGATATTAAAGACCTTCTTATGCTATTTATAGTATTAAAATAGTCTTATCTGATGTATACTAAAGCTTACATTCATTGAAAGCTAGGTTACAATAAAGAAAGATAATGTTGATAAATGTAATTCTTATTTAATAGCCTCTCAGAGGAAAGAAAAAAAAGCTGAAAAATCATTTCAGTGCCCCAGGTCAGATCTCAAATATGTTATTACTATCTTGATTTCTACAGCTACTTCATCAAGCCAATTTATCTGAAAAAAAGTGTGCTATTCTAAAGACTTCAAGTATTCTGGAGTGTTAAATTATAACAGGAGGACAACTATGGGTTGTTCTGCCCCAAAACTTCATATTCTGAGATACATCTGTGTGCATTTCATATCAGAAATCAGACTGTTTCTTTTCTTTCTCCCTTTATTAAACCTTAAAGGATGTTATGCCCATTCGCTCACAGGTGGAGCAGGGAAGCTGCTTTTTTGTATGTAAACAGACTTGGACAGACTGCAACAAGCTGCCGGTTATTGTCTGTGAAAGCTGAGCATCAGATTAAACATGCCTTTAATTGTACATGAAGGAAGCTCCTCTGATTGGAAATATACAAAATTGATCATTTTGGTCAAATACTGCATAATGGTCATATCTCTACCTTCAGATACTGATTTCATATGAAAGTTAGCATGTTATAGGGAATGGTGACTCTTTCAAAGTGTGTGTTAAAGTAAAACAACAATATCCATTTTTATGCAGGTTTTCTTCTGTTGTAATTCTGGCTTTGGTTTGGCAAAGTTGGTCTAGTAAGCTTTTTTGCTTCTGCCTTTAAGGCCTTAATAGGACCCTTTCTCTTTTCAGAAATGCAAAAATTGAAAGGATATTGAAAGGCCTGGTTAAAGGCTGGGTAAAGGTACTATGACAAAGTGACAATTCAATTGTCTTGATACAGTAAGTAATGACAAAGAGTCTGCTTTGGTGATGTGACATTTTGTGGGGTGACTCATTCTAAAAGCCCTGTATCTTTCTACCTTCAGCCTGCAGCACCTTCCTGGTTCTCCTGCAGCCTCTTTGCTCCAGGGAGTTCAGGAATTGCATAGACCCCATCAGACCTATCTCTCTCTGGATTCTCCTACCCCATTTTCAGTTCAGTCAGGTATCACTATATGAATGTAGATTAAGACTTTATTGCTATTTCTTTGACAAATGACACCTCACATATTTGCTTTCCAAAGCTTTATATCAGCAAGAAGTTACTACACTTCTGCAGTGCTAAGAGTAGTAGCAATACTCTTCTACCAGCTCCCCTCTCCTCTCCAGTAGCTTGATGTCCCTAAGCAGTTGTTTTTATGGTGTTGTGATGGACGGAAATAGTTGTGTGCTCTCAGCTATATATCGGATATATAGCCTTGGGTAAATAGCAGGAGGGGTAGTGTGGTAGGGGAGAGGCCCTGAGACAGATTGGAGGAAGTAGGGTGCAGAGGCTGAAAGGGTGGGTTAGACTGGGGAACTACAGCTAGGAGCTGCAGCTCATGCAGCAGCTGGGCAGGACTCTAAAGAGCAGGAGGAACCACCCAAGGGCATTTAGCTGGAGTTTGACAGCTCAGTCAATGAATTGAAACAAAGTCTGGAAGCGAGGAGCTGCACTGTAAAGACAATGGCTGGAAAAAAGTTGCTGTTGACACTTTTATTTTTAGGCTGTCTTCCATAGTTTATTAAATGTTTTTCTGTTTAAGTTGATTAGCCTAGACTATACAGAAATACAGTCAAAGCCTTTTGATCTTGGTAAAGTTGTTATAGCAGACCATCTTGTCAGATGCCTTTCAAAGGGTTGGACAAATTGAGTTCAGGTACCGATGCTGCTATTACAAAGGTTAAATCCTGAACCTCCTGTGTCCCAGCAAGAGTCAGGCTTCCTTACAGTGGATGCCCCATGTGCAGGCAGGGAGAGGACTATGGTCTGTGCCAGCAGGGCCCCAGCTCTGGATCCAAGGCCTTGGACTGAAGTGCAGTGCAAAGCATACCTTTCCCACAGCCAGGTGGTTGCTGGAGTGCATGGTCTGGACCAGCATAGCATGTTTCCTGTGTACCAGCAACAGGTATGGCTAAAGTGACCAAAACCTGATACTCTGAAATAAGGTAAATTCAACTCAATAAGGTATTAGTAAGCATAAATACAGGTACAGAAGGAGCAACTGTGTATAAGAAATGTATGAGGGGCCTACTTTTTGATTCCTTGTCAGGAGAGGTTCTAAATATTGAATTACCTGTTTATCTCAGATTATTTTTTTGAGCTAATCAGATTTATTTACTGATTCTTCACAATCTCTGCTATGTAAAATTGACCAAATACAAGGAACAAAACAAAGCATTGCACTCATCAAGAAAGGAGCATGTGTAACTTCCCATATATTTTAAAACCAATAAAGCTTTTAATTTAGAAGAGGAGGAGTGTAGATATCTGATGCCTGGCCTTCATTGTCTGAGGCTGTGGTGTGTAAGAAATGTTACCTCAGTCTTGTATGTTATAAATATCTGTTTTTCTGATAGCCATTTAATCTGATATCAACAAAAGTAATGAGATAAAATGCCATGAATGTTATACTGAACTCAGAAGAGCAAGAAATTATTTATACAGGACAGATGTGTCTTCCAAATGATCTCTGTGTAGTGGTACATTTTACATGTAGCAATGCTCACTTGTAGTTTGGGGATCTCTGGAGATGATCGCTATCTTTGTGTAAAGCCTACTGAAATATTTGTATTGGCTGTTCCTAAGCCATAGTTTAAGAACCTGAAGCTTTCCGTTTGGATTTCCTTGACTTTGTGATATGTCATTCTATGTGATATATGTGTCATTCAGAATGCTATTTAAACACTTTTATTTGCAGTATTTTCCTTCTTTCAAAGACTAGAGTATGTTCCTTTGCAGGTCTTAAAAAATGAAGGCAAAAGAACAAGGTAAATATGTCCAAAACTGTTTTGTTAAGGTATTTTAAACAGAAAAATTCAACAGTTTAATTCTTTTGCATTACTTGGCTTCCTTGCAATGACCTGCAGCAGTCAAAACAGCAAATTGAAGCAGAAAAGGATTGTGCTCTTGTAACATACATGTAATGCAACCTTGTAGTAAGCTATTAAAAAAACTACAACCAAAATCTAGAGAAGCTGCTATGTGGTCAATATTTTGCACTTAAAATTGTAAAGATTTAAATATTGCATGAAATTATTCAAAATAGTCTAAATTTTTTTCTCAGTTTTGTGGGAATTCTATACTTTATATTTCTCATGGTTTGTCTTCCTCCCAACAGTGCTCATTGCTATGCAAGTTAGTATATCCATCAATTGAACTTCAGTTGAGGAAAACAATTTTTGCATATTTTATTGTAAGTCTGAAGAACAACATTTCTGTAAAGAAAGATGAAAAAGTCAAAGCTTAACTAGTTTACAAGTTATTCTAGTCCCAAGATGTTTTTCTTGAGTTTTCATACATCACCCTGCTTTCTGAATGCAAGGTCTACGGACGTTTAGGACTGAAGCTTTCCACTTCAACTTCCTTGATTTTTGTAGTATTTGTCTCGTTTTGATTGTTACTGATGAATAATTCTTTTAATATATTTTGAGCTCACAAGAAACAAGTTTGTGAATATCTCCTGTAACACCTACTGCTCATTATAGTAAGCTTATACTGCGAAGCTGAAAGACTGTTCACTTTCTTCTCTTTTGGCATCAGTCAGAATCTCTGTGGTTTAACAGTGTATGAGGAGAAACTATTGCCATCCACACTGGCTAGGAGGGCAGGTACTTCCTGTTAATCTGTCTTTTAGGTTTTCCTAACATATTCTTTTAATCTCTGCGACATTTGGAATGGTAGAATATTCTATAACTAAAACTCTTGTAATACTTTCAGAATAAGACCACCATCGAAAAACAACCCCCTATTTTTCTGAATATAGGCTATATATAACAAAATTAAACTTTGGAGATTTTCCAGTTTTCTAAAGCAATAAAAACCCTGGCCCACGACAAACTCTCACAAATTGCAATCACAGCTTGACAAATTAAGCTAAAAAGTTTGGTTTCCAGAATTCATTCTGGGGCTAATATACTCAGACTAATATAAAATACATGCAAAGTATTTATTTGTCAGGAAAGAATGGATATGATTCTTCTCGTTGTGTGAATAAAAATGTCAGTCCCAATTAGGCCTTATCCTGTATCTTGCATTGATACTTATCACAGTAAAATATCACTGCTTTCTACTCTACAGTGTTTAATTTACTGGACTAGAAACAAATTGCTATAGAACTATATTCTGCATTTCTTGAAGTTTCTAGAGATGATTTGAAAGTATCTGCATGCACAGCCTTAATGAAAACTTTGTTAAAGTGTTTGACAAGTTTTCCAGTGATAACAGAGCTGATGATAGGGCATAGCTCAGAATAGGAAACATAAGTGTTGTTTATCATCTGGATTCTTAAAGAAGGAGGAATAACCTGCACTGATAGTCTCTTCACCATGACAGCAGGTAGTCAGCCATAAAGACAAGTTATTTAGCAGAGGGCATGGTACCCTGTAAGATCACTTATTAAATAGGGAGAAAAAATCCTGCCTCCCAGCAATTATAAAGGAAAAAAGAAAATAGGGGGAACAGTTCGGAGTCTCTGAGAGGAAGAGGAATACTGGTGAGTGGATAAATACCGTTTACTACCCAGCACATGATGGAGGGTATAATAGCTGGGGCAGGCTGATTGGGTTAGGAAGGATTTGAGGAAGAGTTCTTCAGCAGTTTAATCTGTGCCGGTTATTATTTTAAGGCAAAACCAGGAGCATCACAGGGGTTGGTTGAGTCACAATTTCTTTGTATGAATGGCTACAATTAATGGTGGCTGTTATGAAGCAAAGGAGGGTCTCCAATATTTATTTCCTATCTAACTTCTCAGTACGTGGTTCACTTAATCCTGCTGGGGTCAGGATTTGACCCAAGGAAAGTTTTAATTGTTCCAGGAAAAAACTATGCCACTACTAATTTATTTTTCATACTGTTTTGAAAAGAATTATTTCTCACAAGCAAGTGAAATGGTTAACATTCTGAATTGAGTTACAATGTTTGTAGGTTCAGGTGGATTAAATATTTTACACTAGTTGTCTAAGGAATCTTCATCTTTTGACCCTTTCCAATTCTTCTATGTTCTCCTTTTCTTCTTACTTGAACCTTTGGCCAGCTCAAACCAAATTTGACGTGAATTGGAAGTATTTCTTAGTTGGTATAAGCTTCACTAAAACAAATCTCTGAGGAGACAGATAGGAGAAAGCCCAGGTAGAGGAAAACCTGTGAGTTTAATGACAATGCAAGAAAATGCATTGAGTAGATGGGATATGATATACATATGGTATGACAGGTTTCAAGACTTACATTGGTCACATAGTATTTTATCGAAACTACATGTAATTTATACCAAAGCAGAAATGTGAGTAGCTGATAATGTACAAAAGGAAAGAGCATAGATCAGGCTCCTCTAGCATAAACACTAAATGAGGCACAGGAGCAGTGATGAATACTTTTCCTTGAACAAAATATTACTTTTTGACAGAGTTGTCTGGCTTAGAGGGCATGATAACTGTGTCCCAATAGGAGTATCCAGTTACACTCCTGCAAGCAACTCTGCTTTTCAGTCTGATTTCTTCCTTCAGGACTGACTATAATGGGTATGAAGGCTTCCTTGGAAGAGACTACAAAAGGTGTCAAATGAGAAATAAGTTTCCCTTGAGCTACCTTTCTTGATCATGTGGTTTTTATAAGCTCTTCAAGCAAAAGTTTTCCTTCAGGAAGGATGATACCACTTGCAAAAAAACACCTCTCCACCCTTTTCTCTTCTACTAGAAAAAAAAAAAAAAGCACACAATAAAGTGCCCTGGGAGGACTACATGCAATTTAACAATATCTGTACTTTGACTGGATAATCTAGCATACTTCACTGCCTGAAAAATTTTGGATAAAGTGAATTCAGACATTTCTGAATCCATTATGATGTATCTAGTAGATCTCTTTTCTTATTGAAATTCTATCATTTCCTTCCATAGAAGAATTATCGAAGACAGCTGCTCTTTATTTCTTCATATCATATGTATGAATTTTTTCAAGAGACAAAAGGAAAAGTGACTATTTCCGTAAAACATCTGCCCTAGGAAATATGTTTTTCTCTATAGTTAGTTGTACTTTTTTCCTTCCCTCCAGTCCATTAGATACTAATGATCTAGGTGGTGTTTACATGGTATCTTGATGTACTTTGATGCTCTAAAAATCTCAGGATTCTTTTTGGAGCTGCAAGATAATGGCAGTTTGATCAATCTTCTCAAATTCCCCTAGTATTTTTCCCCTGGGCTTTTGCTTGGGATTACAGCTATCAAGAAAATAACCTGGAGAGCTGGGAGGAATATGGGGCTTGTTTCAGGTTTAAAGAAAAAAATATCTTGGTTTCTCTCCCAACTAGTTCACATTACTCATTTAAAAACCTAAAAAAATAATCCCACTTCTATTTGTTTCAAATTATATAGAACCAATTTCAGAAATCTGAGCAGGAATCCTGCTCATACCCAGAAAGAATTGTCTGTATTTAGTTCAGTTTTGTGCTGAAGCAGAGTTAGTCCATATCTACTCTACGAAACCTTTACTTTTTGGAGTCTAGTATAATAACATATGCCAAGCAATGGGAGGAAAAAAAAAACCAAGCCACAACTTGATATACCAGGGAATATTAGGGTACAGAGATGTGAATATTTTCCTTAGAATGTATTAAGAAATGTCAATACATTGTGTTTTCTCTTCCAGCAATGTCCTTCAAAGTAGAGGTGGTTTCTTGTTTGCTTTCTTTTCCTCTGCTATTGGGCATAGGCTTTCTCTTTCTACTGGGACAGAGATGTTTGAATAGGTCTAATGTTTGTTCCAAAAGGGACAGGTCCACAATATCTGAGGAAAGAACGAACCATTTTACTGTATCCTAATCTTGTTTGCAACAGCAGGACGGAGTTTTACAAGCAACAGTTCCAACCATGAATAACAAACATAATTTAGATTACTGCATGACAACACAAGATACAGCAATAGATGAATTGTCTTTTTTGCTAAATGAGTAGAAACTGTCCACATGTTAAACTACCGTATCCAGTCTTTTCTCCAATGTATAAGTAGGCAGAAGAATAAGGTTTTTTTTTTCCCCCATTAAGAACTTAGTGATGTAGAAAAATTGCATTATCCAGACACCAGTCACTTATTGTTGTATTATGTATGATTGGGTTTTATTTTACTATCATCAGATTGGATATGAGGTGAGAAATTTAGGAGAGGCACAGGAACTCTTGTTTTGGTGTCATGTGCCTACTAAGACTACCCTTGAGAGGCTAATGAGGTTAATTCCCAGCAAGGTGCAACAGTAGCTTAGTAATTAGCTTTAAGGCTTGCTGCCTCTCTGCTGGGAATTTGTAATGAAAGTATTCTACCAATCCTGAGACAGGTAAACAACCTGTATACAAATTTATTAGCAGTTGGGAGATGGTAGCTCCTAGAATAAACAGATGAATGAGTTTTGTTTCCATCTATTAATCAAGTTAATGACAGCCATTTTGTATGCAGGATTTTCACTTCTGTGACACAGTGTAGACTGCTTGCTTCAGTTCTCTTGCGTATCTGGAGCAAACGCTGTTCTTTAGGCTTTCAGTAGATTGCCAACATGATACAGAATATCAACCTTCCCTGGTAAAGGTTTATCAAGCAAGTCAGAAAAGGCTGTGAAGTATATCTACAGACAGGGTCACTGAGCAGATAATCAGATCTGCTTATCATCTTCTGTCTTTGTAA
>NW_010133209.1:11793-12160 GCF_000699245.1 Pterocles gutturalis | reverse complement strand
CTGAACTGCTTCTTGAGAATTCACTTGCACTTTACTGCACTTAGTTTCTCTGAGGACTTCCTATAGTAGAAGCAGAAGTGCTATAAAACTGCCAGTGACTTAATAATGACCTACATAGGCTTGAAAAGTTCATGTAAGATTATTTTAAGTCAATAACATTTGCTGTGTGCATTTTGGAAATGACTTGCAATAGGACTTAAACTCTTCGGAGTTCACTTGTTTGAAGGACAGTTATTCATCTGAGAAACTCTTAGAAATTATCACACTAGCTGGGCATCATCACAGGAAGATTAATGTGGGACATTTTTTGCATTGTAAAGATAGACTGCAATTTGACATTTCAGAAATATATTTAATCTTTTCAGTG
>NW_010133209.1:0-11755 GCF_000699245.1 Pterocles gutturalis | reverse complement strand
CCCTATTTCTTGATCTCTGGAAATTGTGCTAATACTGCAACATAATTTGAGCAGTGGAAAAAATGATCTATTTTAGGACTAGGACACTAAGAAGCAAATCATTCAAACGATAAAATATTAAGATAGGTATTTTACAGCCTGTGCAATGATAGTCTAAAATTGACACATAGCCTTCTATTTGCATGACACTTAGAGAAAATAGGAAGGCATACTTTAAGAAATGCATAATGGTGAATGCAATTTGTATGCAAATTTACAGCACATGTGTCTGAAGTTAAGTGTGGCTTTAATCAGTTTCACAGTGGTGGAAGTATCATTCAAATTAGAGTTTATACATGGTGCAGCTGGCTTTCAAGGGATATCCAGTCTATTCTGCAACCATGTAATGAAAAGGGCCATGACCTCATGTGCTTTGGACCTCCTGATGTATTTTAAGATGTTTTGCACTCTGAAGTACTAGATTCTAATACCATTAAATGCACTGAGTTCCTCCTGTTGGCAAGCTGGAGAGGAGAGACACCTTTTTCTGCAGGCATTTTTTCCTTAGGGCTTCCCTTAAGGCAGCTTTTTACCTGCTTTCCATTTTGTAACATAGGAAAAGCAGCCTATTGTACCTGTCTTGATAGTCAGGACACTCAAATATAATAATGTAAAAAGAAAGGTGCATTTTAAAGTTACAGAATCTTTAGTTATGGAATATAACTAAATTATCAGATGAGTTGTACAAATGTTGTATTAATATTTCTTTAATTTTCTTTTTCACAAAGAATTTGCTTTAACAGAAAATGGTTGAATCTGTATGCAAACAGTCCACACAAACTTTCTGATTCTTATTTATTCAAGTTAATTTTTAATCAGCTCTTAAAGGTTTTCTAAATAGTGTGGTTTATATTCTTTACCTTACATAGGACCGAGAGGGAGAGGGTTGTTTTGTTTTCAGTCTACAAACACATCTGTAATGAGGAATAAAATTCAATCAGTATTCTAAAAAATATTAATTTTGGAATTCAGTGCTGCTGCCAACAAAATTGAGGGACAAAGTCCTTTTGTGTTAATGTAATCTTGCAATACTTGAACTGTGAATAATGCGTGCGATTTTTCTGGTTGCTGTTTACTTGGTTATTTTTTAAATGCAAAGAAAACCTTTTCTATTAGCATATATTGATCATCAGGTTTTATAAAAAGGTAAAAAGGTTTAATTTTATTCCACAAATGCTCTGCTTTTTAAATTACTAGTTATGTCGCTGGACTTGTTTAGTCCTAATCCTAAAGCAAATGCAAAAAGGTACAGAGCAACTTGCATTTGGGCAGTCATACACATGTTCAGAGAGAATTGCCAGATATTTCTACCATATCCTTATCTAATTTGTAGTACTTTAAATACGTTCAACTGAAGATCCAAAGACCTTCACTCCTCACTGTGGTCACATTTTATTGTCCTAAGGATTCTTCTCTTGCTTCCTCTGCTACCCCACAATTGAACATTGATCTGAATGACAGATTGAGGAAATAGATATTTTTTCAGACTCATGTTTCTAACAGTTTAAGTTTTTTGTGCTTTTTAGCAGAGTGTTCCCACTTCTATTCATATCAGGTGATCCTCAGTAGAACTGGCTGGAAGACTGATACAACAAACTAGTCTGAAAAGGTCTTATCCATCCATGGGGATCGATACAGGCCACCTCCTTCTTTCTAGATGTTTTTATTAATGTTTCCTTACCAAGGACATCAAAGTACCTTTCACTTATACTGCTGACTTGCAACTCTGGCTGCCTTTATTCTCAAATTTTTACCTTTTTTTTTGAACAAAAATATTTTTACAGCAAAGTAAATTCTCTCTTTCTGAAAACAGCTGTTTAAACTTGTGATTCTGTGCACTTTGTCTGTTTTGCTATACTTTGGTTAAATGTTAAGTTTCTTTTGGGCCTAAGCAGTATTTTTGACTGTTATTGATATTAACTTTCTTCAAACTTGAATCTTTAAAGGCACGCTGTTTCTCATGTTCCCTTTTGCCCTATTTTTATAATGCTTTTTTTCTCTTTGCCATATAAGAAAAATAAACAGGCAACAGAACCTCTCTGTTCTGCTGCTCACATGCTGAACACATACAGTCTTTATGCATTATGACTGGGACATAAAATCCAGCTGGTGTTGATTTCAATAAGGAGACATTAATCAACCATCCTTCGTCATTAATAAATTTGCAGAAGAACACTCCCAATTGTATTGACACTGAAGATGTCTTGAAAACAATGAAACTGTAATAAGATGGCAAAAATAGCTGTGCCTTTATGAATGCATTTGTTAAATGCATAAAGTTTTAACAATTGAATGTTCTTTGCCATTGTGTAGTATAGCAAGATCCACGATGAAGTGACAGATTCAGTGATATGTGATGCATGCTGATAAAAAGCTCTCATAAACTCTCATAGTACGTAGATTTAGCTTTACACATACAGTACAATTTTTTATTGTGAAAATCATACTAAGCTATAATGTTTCTTCTCTTTTGCTCTCCTTTTTTATTATTTGTAAGGTCACAATTTCAAAAACTCAGATGAGATAAAGTATGAAAAACAACTCTGGGAAACAATAATTAAATATCAGGGTACATCCTAAGTGATCTTTTGGGTCTTTTCAGCATCTGATTCCAGAACCCAGCTTACAATAATAACGCTAACCAACTATGCTTGGGTACAGCATAAAAAGCAAAGTTAGTACAAGGAAAACTATCAAGAACAGTTATGTCACTTAACTGTGGTAGGTTAATGTTCTCATTTGAAATATATTTTTTTTTTTCATGAGATGGATTACTGATTGTTGGGGAGAGAAACATCAATTCATTTTGCTGCTCAAGTTGAGATCTACTAAACTCTAACAGTAAACAGTCAATGCATAAACCATAAGTAAAGTACATCACCCAGCTTGTAAATGCAGTTGGTTTCCTTGTCTCCTCCCTTCTTTGGGTCATGTTACCCCAGCTGTCATTACTTTCTCTTCCTTTTCCTACCAGTTTACTTATTTCAGAGTCCTCTCTACTATCTCTGTTTTTCATATACATACTTTCATAAGAATTCTTTTCTATTCACCCTAAGCTTATGGATATGTAGAGCTGCTAGACTCCATTTATTGTTGGCTGTATTGGTTTAGCCTCTTTGCTTTCATTTTTATCCTCATCAACTG
The DNA here is from genome assembly GCF_000699245.1 of Pterocles gutturalis. NCBI lineage: Eukaryota > Metazoa > Chordata > Aves > Pterocliformes > Pteroclidae > Pterocles > Pterocles gutturalis. The sequence continues at coordinate 8,572 of NW_010133209.1, read as the reverse complement.
TGAATAAAGGCATGTCTTGGTATACAGCATAGATTTCAGACTACAAGAGTGCAACCAAACACAGCAACAATTGGCTGAAAGAAAAGGATATTGATTTACTTTCTGTTCCTGTTTTACCAAGAGCAAGAATTTTATTTTTTTTACTTTTTACTTATTGGTTCCCTAAATCTCAATGTATTTTGCAGAGTTTTGTTCTTTATGTCTTTGGGGTTTTTAAACTCAAGGTAATCAATTTTCAAGTATCTACAGGAGTTAATTAACCTGATTAACTCAGGAATTAACTCATGCTGTTGTTTCTACAGAACTGTAAAATTATGTACCTAAAATGCTTGCAATTCTGTTGATATGCATTTGATCTGAGAAAGGAATTCAAGGCTTCAGTCCCAAACTTTTGTTTGGAAATTTATTTCTTGCGAGATGCTGAATAATTATTTTGAAGTAATGGCACATGCATACTGGATTTTTTTAGAAGTTTATAAGGAATGTTAATTTGCTTTAAAAGTTAAACTTATCTGCTGTGAGTTCTCTAAAATAAACATAACTAATTAGGGCCATGCAATGAGAAACAGTAATTATGAGTAGATAGAATCTAATTAAATCCTCCAAAGTGTCATATTAATGATTAGAAGAGATTTTTGGCTGAAAAGAACAAAGGCAGGAGTTATTAGAAAGTGAGCTCTTCATACCTTAATTTATAGTTCTAAACCTAAAAATAATCTTCTAAGTCCCACTTGTTTGAATAGAACAACTTACATCATTGACATTGAAGCTAACACTAAGAAAATTGTTCATTTGCGTTCATGTAGAGAAGCCAATCTTGCATTCCTTAGGCATCTGTTGACCAAAGGGTGGTATCAGTTAGACCAAGGATAATGCCAAAACTGGAGTAATCTCCTTTTTGTGAAAGAGGTAAATATTCTACAGTATGATTCCACCCTACAATTTCTGTCAACCTACAGCTGATTTAAGCAGCTCCTGCAGTCTTAGTCAATTTTTTTGCCTCTCCCTCAGTCTCTCCCAGCTGCAGTTTGTTCTCTTTAGTTGTCCTAATCAGTCATTTTTAAAACCCTGCTCTCAAAACAGATAAGTGAAAAGGCAAAAATGAACCCTATATTTCTATGTTTTTTTCTTCAACACAGTTTTGTGAAGAGGCCATGCAAACAGCTCAGCATAATTCAAGATGAGTGAGCAAGTGTTTAAGGGTGAAGGGCTGTAATCATTTAAAATGTTTTTGCAATCATAAATTATCATAGGAATCACGTAATTTTCTTTGACCCTTTGTGTGTAACTTAAATTACAGCTAAGCAACCTTTACTGAGGGAGTTGCACATTATTTCATTTCCTTTCAGTTCTCACATTAATACAGCAAAAAATATCCATGTGGTATTCATTGCAGCATTATTTACTATAACTAATCCCGAGTGTACAAAACTTCTAGCTAATGAGCTATATACATTAAAAACACATGTTTGCTGTAACCATGAAGCTGGCATTCATCTCGTAGCAATATGTTTAATCTGTGCGGTATGTTTACTTCTTGGTATGCTGGTTGTCAAGAAGTTGTAGTTCTCTTCTGTTGTAGATTAAATAAAAAGAGGCCTCCATCTTTTGCCCTTCAGATGTACAGAAAATAACTGGTAGTGCTTATCAGTGTTTTGCATGAGCAGAGAACACAAGGAGGTCTGACTGTCCAAAAGCTACTTGAGGTTGCACATCAACAGGAATTTGATTTTTGACAAATTTTGACAAAACTATAATACTTGTAAAACTGACGAAGTGAGCTGACAAGTTTAACTTCAGGTCTTCCATTGTGACACATGCACAGCAAAAGTTGCAACCCATCTCTCTCCTGGGTTAATTCGTGCATGATGTTGAGCATGTGCTAGTCTTCTACAGCAAACTAAGAAGTGGGGATATGCAGCTCAACTTAGAAGAAATAGGTACTGACTGACAGCTGTCTTTGTCTCTACTGCCTCTTGTCACCTGACCATGCATGAGACTGGTGCTATCATCCTCACACAAAGAATAACTCTCTGCAACATTGAATACTTAGAAGTTTGATTGTGTTGTGTTATGCAAGGTGGGGTGGGAATCCCAAACAAATTTAGAAGCAGAGAAAAAATGATTAGAGAAAAATACTCTAGGTGCAAATATAAAGAAAATACACTTCTACAGAAGTTAATTTTAACTGCTGACATTGGTGAATATGATTGTATTGCCCTAACAGACATCATTTAGCTTCATTAAGTTAAAGAAGAGATTGCAGCAGGATGGCAGGAGGTTTTTTCCAGGGGCATTATTGCTATGTATTCTTAGCATTGGCCATATACTAATGTAAAATTACTTGTCATATTGGCACATCAGTGTTTCCTGACTATCAAAAGCTTTGCTATTCTAATGTCAAAAGTTGAAAGGCTCTGAAAAGATGTCTTCATCTTCTGAAAGGTAAAATGAGAGCAAAAAAGCTCATGTAGCAACGTTTGGCTTCAGGAGGATTGCTATGAATAAAGCGTGTCCAGGTTATGACACAAGGACATGTTGATTCATGTAAGATGTGGCAATAGCAACATATGAGGTTATTTGTAGACTGCTGGAAATAGGAGAATGTATTTGCTCACACTTCCTTATTTAGTAGTAAGACTAGCTTCAGAGAAATTAGGAAAGATTCATCAGTAAATAAAAATATTATGTATTTAGGACTGTGGTCTCATTTTGCAACCTTATCCATTGTTGGAGACACCCCTGGCATGTTCACTCCTGAAACCTGAACCACTGGAGTGGGGATTAAAGCAGAGATGCACCTGAAGCCATACAACTACTACATCCCATCCAAAAATTATGGGAGAAAACACACAGCAGTGAGTGTGGAGTAGAAAGTGGGAGAGTTTTAATTCAGAAAGAGAATAAAAAGTCAGTAGAATAAACTCTGTCCAAGGAAACAACAAATATATTAGGGAAAACAATTTGGCATTTCTTTTGGGAAATGGGAAGACAATAGTCAAGTAGGAAAAAGGCAATTTAGAAAAATTTTAAATGCTAAATCTTGGTCATCTTTCTGTATTTCACGTATGGTCTCTATGAAAACTTGATAGTGACTGAGATTGCGAAGAAGTATGCAAAACTGACAGAGTATGCACAATTCTTATAAAAATATTTGTATTTGGAGTATTGTCACCATCTTAGCTCTACATGAGTTGTAGTTTCCCTTTGTCTCACACTAATTTTGAAGGTGATCCTGATTATTACGTGAGGAATGAAGGAAGGGAAACATAGTGCTGAATTGTTTTGTTTCCACAGCCAAGACATGCATTAAAATTTTAAGTGACAGGCAAGAAAGGAGATGGATAGCAGATGGGCATTTTATTGTTTTGATGTTTTCTTTAGTAACTTAGTTTTGTAATTGAGACCATCTTCTGTTTGGTAGAACAAATATGATCATAGAATGGTTTGGGTTGGAACGGACCTTAAAGATTGAGTCCTACCCCCCTGCCATGGGCAGGGACACCTTCCATTAGAGCAGGTTGCTCCAAGCCCCATCCAGCCTGGCTTGGAACACTTTCCTGTTTATTGACATGGATAGGGTGGCCTATCCAGAGGTAGGTATCAAAATAAGCAATGAATACCAGAAATTCATTCTACCCATGTGTGTGGGAGTGTGATAGTGTGTGCTTGCTACCCAGCTGTAAGGATCAATTTGTGACCGAATATCAGGAAGTATTAGCATACAAAAATAAATTCACTTGCTAGGGATTAACTAGCAAGAAAACAGGTAGTTAGAGAAATACCTTATTACAGAAGGCTAATGACTGATTAGTCACTACTAATGCCATTATCAAAATTGAAGTTAAACCAAGACAAACCTTCTCCCTTCATGCCCTTATGAAAGGAGGCTACAAAGTCCAGCACCCAGAAAAGCAAATACCGCTTGCCTTTCATATGGCCATAATATACTGCTGTATTTTGGCCTGCACCATGTTGCATTAATGTAGTTCTGTGAACTATTTGCTCATTATTTGATAGATAAGCACCCAGACTTTTCTGAGAGAAATATAATACTAACATCAGCCATCACAGATTAGAACAATGTGCTAAATGTTAAATAGTCACTAGGGGGGATGTAGGAGTTCTGGATAGAGTTAGGATTCATCTTGAATGAGGTTTTTATTGCAGTATTAAAATGCTGCTTCATCAATCACAGTTTCTGAACTTTCAGGTAACGTATTGTGCTCCACATAAGAGTATATAAACTTAAAATGCACACACTGTAGCACTTGTTTTGAAAGCTCAGCTGGGCTTTTTACCTGGCCAGTTTCAGCTTAGTTTTAAGCAATAGTTATTTCAGAGAGAGTGCCACATAGGGTCCAAACTCTGGGAAATGGTTATTCCTTTAATTTATCCTTCTTTATTATCATGAAAAGTATCTGAACATCATTGCCATGAACAGAACAGCAATGCTAACTACATCCAGTAAGGGGAAGCCAGTTTTAACATCAGCCTGAGGCAGATGGACAGCACTGACCAAGAGATTGCATTGTCCATAACTAAAGGAACATCTATGGGACTGATGAAGGCATGGCATGAAAGACCACAGTTTTGTTTTGTAAGAGTTACAATTCCAAGACAGTATATTTATTTGAGAGAGTTCAGTATGGTATCAGTCATAGGTGGATTTTAAGGTGTGTTTCAATGTTCTCCAGATTGTACAGGTTCCCTGGACCTGTTACTTTATATAATGCATTATTACTCAAGAGACAGGAATTGAATTTTACCTGCAATATCAAAGTACATTTACAAGCTGTCTACTGGCTGAGCTGTTTTTCTTCCTAAAGCATAAAAAAGAAGGCTTACTATGAAATGACAAATCCAGTAATAATTGTGAGATATCTACCAAGAAAACACAAAAAAGTTTTGAGTTTGAAATGTTTGGCAGAGAATAACAGAAAAGCCTTATGGTCTGGTAGCTATGGAAATGTGTGAACTTATGTCCAGTGAAAGCACTTAAGACTTACAAATGTGTTCATAAATCATAGTATCAGTTGTCAACTAAGAAATATTCTATAGTTCATTTCTCACTCCTGTGATTCAAGAAGAGTACCTAAGAAGCTTAAGGAAAACATGGATATTAATTCAAGTATCTCAACAAGTCTATTCAAAGTATCTATTTACAGATGCTAATTGAGGGGGTTGTTTTCAATTACAAGGTTGTGTTCTGTTCTTCCCTGAAGGTACCTGTTTATGCCAGCTCTGGAAAAGTCAGCACCAGAATCTGCCAACCATAAATCCCAAACTCTGAAGTGATGTTTACTCCTGTTGTTTTACCTAAAAAGACAAATACATTGTCTGGAATTTACTGAGGATTCTTAGTCTTAGATGGAATGGCCACTGGAAGAAATTAATGGCACTTTCTGCTTTCCAGACATGTATATTCCAGGACAGAGGGTGTGTATAAAAATATTTAGTGTTGAACTTTGGTAAAAAACATTTTTTCTATGAAAAATGAGTAAGTAAGAAATGTGTGACAATTTCAGTAGTATTAACAACCCCTAATGGAAACAAGTGGTTTTAAAAATGATGGTATAGCTGACTACAAGGGAAGAGTTAATTTCTGCAGAATACAAATAATGCAGATAATTAGTTACACTCCAGACTTTCAGCTACAGTGTGGTTGTAATTGGATATTTACTCCCTTTCCTACAGACCACAAACACCTATTATATGCCATGGCTTTATTTCTTTTTCAGTATCAGGTTCTCTGTTTCAACATTAACCCTGTGCTGTCTTCAGCTTTCATATCCTTCCTCTAGCCTTCTACCAGTAGTACCAAATTTCTTATCTTTTGTAACTTTTCAGTTTTATACTATATGTGGAAAAGAATCCAAGGGGTTTTAATATGCATATTAAACATATACATCACTTGTATTGTCTTAGAGATATAAATCAGTCTTGGTGAGACATATCTAATGTGAATAAGACTCAACTGTACACGCATCCACATTCTATCTTCTGCATCCTCCATAAAGTAGAATGAAATATTATATATGGAAAAGAAGCAAAATAAAATAAAGTCTGGGTTATGACATGTGTATAAAATATTGATTTGGCCTTGATTAAAGGCCTCAAATAATTCTTGGTTTTTGTGAGGCCTTGCCTAGGCTATTTTACTAAATAGCTTTGAAGATTTTAGTTTCCAGTTTACCTGCTGATAGGTGCTGTAGTGTTTATGTCAAGGGACTAGAGATTCTTCCAGAGCTCAATCTCCTTCCTAACATTTCATATAAGAGAAGCCCTAAAAGCAAAGGTTTTAAACAGATATTTTTAAATTTAGAGAGATTATTCTTGTATAAGTGTTTTATTAATATAGTTACTCTCTCTGAAATCCACAGGCAAAATCCTATGAAAAACACACTGAGTTCAGTGAGAGCTGACTTGAAATTTTACCTTGGTTTAGGTACCCTTGAGTACATTTCTGGTGCATCATTTTAAAATGAGAGACAGTTTTAAAAACTGATGTCTCTAGTGTAGATGATAGAGTAATGGTTGCTTTTATTCTTTCTGCCTTAAACTAATGGCACAGTTAGTTTTTAGGCTGTCTTATTCTTCTAGATTTTTGTCACAAAGTAAGCAACTTGCACTATTTCAAATAATTTCACAAGCTGACATTCTGCCACACTTCAAGGTATAGCTGGCTCAGAAAAAAAGTGATGCTACTAAGTATTTTGCACTCGTTCTCTGCAAAGAATACTACATATTAACTTTTTGTTTTTAATAAAAATTCTCTATTGCTGCTACTTTTTTTCAAAACTTTAGGATGGAGTGCCCAAAGTCTTTTCCTCTTGGCTTTTTAGATGTGAGGTGTACAATCAGCACTAGTCTGTAAGAAGTTCTGCATGACAAATTGCTTTTATATTTTGGAAATATTTTGTAATGGTGGCTGCAATACCTTTAATGTTACATACTTCCAAAAAATTTCAGGGATACAGAGACTGACCCCTTTTGGTATGCAAATTCTATGAGGTATGGCATAGAGGACCTTCCTCTTCAGAACACTGCTAGTTGATACTGATCTCATGCTCAGGTTTACAATGATCAACAGTAAATGGTCACCTCTGCCTACACTTGAGCATTGTCAACAACCTCTTTTTCTCACCTGTCTGACACTATTTTACTCAGGCCCTGAGTGGAGTTTTAACAACTCAATAATTAAGACACCTGGATAAAATTGAGTAGCCTATGACACCTACTGAATCAAAGTAACATAATAGTTCTTTCTGCACTCAAATTTCTACAGTGATGAAAAAAACCTCAATGACAACATAATAATGAGGAAAAACAGTATCAGATATCCAGCAAAAATCCTTTCATAAATGGGAACATGAGCAACAAAAGAAATATTGAGATTTTCAGTCAATAACCCTTCACATCCTTGAAACATGATTGCATTCCCAGTTAATCAAGCTAGAAAAGATACCTTTTTCTCCTGATCTTCCTTCTCTCCCAACCTGCTCCCTATCAGATCTTCTAATATATGTAAGCCTCTGTCATGTGTTCTCAGTAAATCTTGTCTCAAAAGAGTTTTTGGTCAACTGTCAAACAAAAGTGAACATTTGGGTAATGTGATGTTACACAGTTGCCTTCAAGAAACCAACATCTGCTCTGTACTGACCATGTACAGAAGGTTAGTTAAAGTTACCCTGCCACCTGGTTGGTTAATTTTATAGAAGATTAGGCTGCCAACTTCTCTGGGTACCCAGGCCCCCTTGGCCTTTGCCAGCTCTGATATGGAAACTGATCCCACTGCTAATAATGTCCTTCCTTTGATTGAAATACTGAGTGGGGTTTTTTTTTGTTTGTTTTTGGTTTTTTGGTTTTTTTTTTTTTCACCCTCCTAAGATCATAAAGATCCCTGTGGGGATATGATTTTTTGTTTACAATGTGGCAATTTACAGTTCTCTGGCAAAGTAAGGAAAATTTAACATGGAGATGTACATTATATCACCACGACAATATTAAAAGGCCTGCAAGTTAAACATGAGATCAGGAGCGAAATTTTTGGTTTATTTATTTAACACCCTTGCAGAGCAATGCTAGGTAGCTTTTGGTCTATGTGAGAAGTAAGACTGCTCAGAAGGGAGGTGAAACTTGTCAGGTTTTGTAATTGGTGCAGTCCTTTGATCTTTGTTCCTTCTAGTAACTATTTTATGGTAAATAAATCCAAGTGATTAATATTTACTGTTTGATCTTGGCATAGCTCCAGATCTAACTGAATAGTGATTCAATGGCTTTTGCTCATCCTCTATCTCCACTCAGTCTTCACCATCTGTTTACATGACTGACATTTACAACCTCATGAGAACAATAAAACCAATCCATTCATGCAAGGAGCCAAGGTGCAAGCACGTGTTTATGAATGTGATTTTGTTCTCTCTTGAGTATGCTCTTTTCATTTCTTCTGTGCCTGGTTCTTTGCCCAACTTCTCCACAACACTCAAGAATGATAGCTCCAGAAACAACCTGAATTTGCCCACTTCAGGTTTTGGGGGACCTAGAATCATAGAATTATTAAGGTTGGAAA
>NW_010133208.1:49587-50255 GCF_000699245.1 Pterocles gutturalis | reverse complement strand
TGCATGTGCACCGGGGGTCGTCTCTGCCCCATCGCACAGCCCCGGCCCTGGGAAGCTCTGGGTTTTCCTCTCCTGGAGTCCACTCACTGGGAGCAAACAAGAAACTGAATCTTCCTCCGCGGTGGAGAAGAGCTCCAGCGTGGCAGGAGCTGGCGGCGGAGGGAGCAGCGCGTTTCCCCAGCTGCGCACTGAGCCGGGGAGGGTGAAGAAAAGTATTTAAAGACTGGAGAATAATTAATTCCTTATTTATTTTCGACATCTGGCACTCGCTGGGGTCCCAGAGCTCCCTTCAGAGGGTTCCGGCGTGAGGGGTGACCATGGCTTTCTCCCAGGTGCAGTGTCTGGACGACAGCCACGTCAACTGGAGGTCCAGCGAGTCCAAGCCTGAGTTCTTCTACAGCGAGGAGCAACGCCTGGCCCTGGAGGCACTGGCCTCCCGCGGTCCTGATGCCTTCTATGAAGTCCTGAAGAAGGAGAACATCAGGGATTTCCTCTCCGAATTGGAGCTAAAGAAGATCCTGGACACGTTGGAGACGTACGACCCTGGTTCTGAGTACATCCCACGCCACGGCAGCAGCGCGGGGGACAGCGAAGGTGATCACAACCGCCAAGGGGACGAGCAGGATGTGGCCCCTTCCCTGGAGTACTGGCCGCCGCGGGACGACCCC
>NW_010133208.1:44374-49553 GCF_000699245.1 Pterocles gutturalis | reverse complement strand
TCACCCGTGCCACAGTCTACATGCAGCCACCCATCGAGGGGCAAGCGCACATCAAGGAGGTGGTGCGGAAGATGATCTGCCAGGCTCAGAAGGTGAGGTGCGCCGCGGGGAACGGGGCAGGATTTACCCCTGGGCTGTTCTGCCGAGGGAGGATCCTAAAGTCCGGCTCAGCTGGGTAATCCCCGTCCTGCGGGGAGCTCTGCCCAAGCAAAGGCAACAGGGTCAAGCATTGGGGTTTGGCCATGGTTGTTCAGTGTAATCAATATTGGCGGATCAGATTTTGCTGAGGATGCTGTTAGCCTGGTCCAACGCTCCCTGGGAGCAATGCGACCCTCTCTATGGTCCAGCCGGCAGTATCGTTAATCCCAGGGTCCCTATGGGGCTGTGAGGAAAACCACTGGGGAGAAAAATGGGTTCAGCTGCTTCCCAGCTGCAAGCCCACAGTCCCAGGCACCCCGCAGTCGTTATTCCCAGAGCCCTGTGTGATCGCAAGCGGCAACACGCAGGAACCAGAGGAGCTAAACTCAGCCCTGGGGCAAAGCAGCCAAAGCCACCGGTCTGGCGCTGATGTGTACGAGGGTCAAGCTTGGCCTGAGATTGCCACGGTGCTCCAAGCTGGCCTCATCCTGGTTTTAGGAGGAAAATGATTAGCTGATGGGCAGGACAAGGCTGGGGAGACGCCACAGGATGGCACCGCTAACGGCAGCCCACCGTCTTTGGGGCTGGGGTTTGGGTTGACTTGTCCTCCTCATGGCATCAAGCCGAGGAGCGGGGAGTTGGGGAGGACAAGCGATGGGGTCAGGCTGGTGTCCTGGGCAGGACCAGGGAAGGAGGGAGATGATGGTGCGCGTTGAAGGCCAGCTGTGGTGTGCAGAGGTTGCTGGTGGTTCCCAGTGACCCAGTTCCAGCTGGGAAGCGCAGGGGGGGTCGCGAAGGGAGAGCTGGCATCCCATGGGATGGAGGATGGGGAGAACTCCCCCACTCCAAACAATGGCTCATCTTCGGGTCTGGCTCATCTTCGGGTCTTTCCGGCTGCGTCTCACCCGGGATGGCAGCTCCTGCCCGGCTTTGCCTACTCACCGCTTCCCGCCTGCCCCAACACCGACATCTCCTGACTCATCCCACCATCCTCCTCCTCCTCCACAGAGCCGGGCCGTTGAGTCAGGCAGCTGCCAGGCCTGGCTGCCAGCACTGTCCCCACCTCTCCTTGGAGCCTCTCCAAGCCACAGGGACGTGGCCATTGTTGATGGTGCCACGCTTGTGACCTGTCCCTTGATGCCCCACGAGTAGGGCTGGGCTCTGCCTCCTGGTCCAGGTGGTCCCTGTTGGTAGGATGAGATGTGGTGACAACACTGGTGACATGCAGGAGCCTGCTTGGAGCTTGTGGCACCCCAGGAAATGCAGAGATGGGTATGTGCCTCAAACCTGGAGCCTGCAGGGTCTGGGGATGGCAGGAGTGAGGGTGTCTGACCAGTGGAGCTCTTCCAGAGGTCTCCCACTTCCAAACAAGGATCACAGTTTGTGCAGCTGAACCTCCTGAGCCTGGGGGACCTCTGGCATGGGTGCTCCGAAGCGTGGGGACACTGGGCTAGACCATCTGCCTCTGCAGCTGGAGAGTTCAGCCCAGGCTTGAGGTCTTCATGACAGCTGGGAGCTGAAAGGGTTTGGCTGAGGAAGGCGAGAGTGGACAGAAAGATGGCCTGGCTGCCACCCATCAGATGTCACATAGGCTGGACACATGTCCCATCCTTCCTGCAGAGATCCCTGCCAAGCTGTCCCATCCCGCAGGGCAGTGGCACTGCTCTTCATCCACCTGTGAAGGAGCACGGGCTTGGGAAACCTTCAGCATTGCATCCCAGAGGATGACCCTTGCTCCTGCCGCTGTCAGAGACACCGGGGCTGGAATGCTCCCAGATGCCAAACACCAAACACCACGCAGGCGGCTGGCTCAGAAGAGCAAAGTCCACCTGACAGACAGACCAGCCGAGGAAAGTTCAGAGCCCACGTGCTGATGCTGAGGAGGTTCCCGGCAGCTCAGAGCTGGGGCGAGGAAGTGAAGAGCTGAGATGTGAAGCCCCTCTGATGGTGCAGATGAACCCAGTTGATTGCAGGAACAAGGCCAAAGTCTGCTGAGTTCATGGAATCATGGAATGGGTTGAGTTGGAAGGGACCTTAAAGCCCATCCAGTGCCATCCCCTGCCATGGGCAGGGACACCTCCCACCAGCCCAGGTTGCTCAAAGCCTCATCCAGCCTGGCCTTGAACACCTCCAGGGATGGACAGAGCCTCGGCTTCACTCTGCAGAGACAAATCCAGGTGAGCCAGAGCAGGAGATGCAAGTGACCCTCTCCTCCTTCTGGGAATAAGCGGGAGAGAAGGGAGGAAGGATCCTGCAGCCATGTCCCCGCTCTCCCAGAACATCCCTGTCTTTATGGGCCATGAACGGAGGTGGTCAGGGACATGGTGCACCACCGGGCTCCGCGCTGGAGACCTTCACCACATCTGGCCACGTTGTGGTCACCTCTCCCTTGATGCAGATCCCCTTGGGCTGCAAAGCTCACACAATGGGTAGGGAGGAGGATCTCCCTTCTCTCTTCTTCTCTGGATTCAGGCTCCATCTGACCAGAAACCAGAGGAGGCTGAAAACACTGACCTTGGCCAAAAGCCACTGGAGCGAGCAGTGAGTCTGACCTCCTCTCTGCACCTGAGGTTCCCGGTTGGGATTGTGGTGATATAATTACCCTGAGCGACTTCCAGCAAAGGTTGGGATGCCCTATTAATTACTATTTACAAAACCTTCTGCCATTCCTGGATGAAAGGGTCGACAGGGGAGAGCAATTATTAATGTTACTTGTCCCACCTCTCCCTCATCCCAACACGCTTCCTCTAATTGTGCCTTGGTGCCTGCCTAATTTATTTCATGCCCACGTGGTGTGCCTCAAAAGTCATTATCTGATGATTCAGAGTGAGCTAATAAAGGGCTGTAATTTCCTCTATAAAACATGATCCTGCAGTTTATGCTCTTCAGAAGGAGCCCAACATCATTTTGCCCAGAATCCAAGGCGACGCGATGCTCACCGCTCCTTGGGGTGTTGGGACCTGGCACATCTGCTGCGTCCAATGGATCCTGGTATCTCCTGGGACCCCATAAAGAAAAGCATCATCCTCTTGGGTGCTGGGAGCATCCAGCTGTAGTTTGGGGCTGGTTCCCTCTGCACTGTCCAGACGAGTGGCCAAGGGATGGCAAAGCTTCCTGGGACGACGCACCAGCAAAGGGGCTTTGGGAAGAGGCGATGCTCTCCAGCTGCCAGGGACCTCGGCGACACCGAGCACACAGGTAGAGGTGATGGGGACAAAGGTGCCAAGCTCACTCCCCGGAGCAGGATGGCACAGTTTGCTCCAGACACTCCCATTCCCTGGGATGGGAAGTAAATAGCACACAGGATTTCACTACTCTGAAGCAGCCAGGCCTCCGCTCTTCGCAGATTAAACCCTGCACCTGCATTTGCACGGACCCAGCTGGTCCCAGCGAGCTCCAAGCATGGGCAGCCCAGCAGCAGATTTCACCCCTACAGTCCCTGGGCAGTGACCGGATCAGGAGTGCTGCCAGCACCGTCCTCACTCTCCTGACCCATTTCACGCCAGGGCAGTGCACTGGTAATGCTGGCGTGAGATCCTGGTGACAAACTGAGGCCAAGCCTGTCCTGCAGGCGAGACGCAGCAGGGAGGGAAGAAGAAGCACTGAGCAGTGACAGGATGCACCAGCCAAGCAGGAGGAATCGGGTTGAAAATGTGGGCAAGTGGGTGAGAGCCACCCTGCTGCCCTGGGCAACTGCCTGCAGCCTGCCTGTTGTCCCCACGGGAATGCCACTTGGGACAGGGAGGTCACCGTGCCCTGCCCACCTCCCTGCAAAGCACCTTCCTGTCTTCAGAGCCATAGCAATGAGACAAGACCTTGGGAATGCTGGAACTCCCAAAATGAAAGCCAATATTATTCTCATCTCAATTTTATAAGTCCTCGATGTCCCCCTGCGAAAATGTGGCACACTGGCAAAGAAACATGACCATGGCCACAAGGAGTGTCAGTGTCAGAGAAGGAGCAAAGCCTTTGCCACGAAACCCGCCTCCTCCAGCCAGGGAGACACCGTCCCCACTCAGATGTCCCTCACCCAGGACTCGCGGCAGCCAGCACAGCTCCTCCTCAATTACTTGCTGTAAATGGAAAAGCCAAGCCCGGAGCTTTAGAACAAGCTTTGAACCTGTCCCACTTTACATCGCTGGCGAGACAAGCACAGCCCTCGTTGGGCAGCCCATGCAAAGTAGGCACCCGGTTTTCTGCCTCAGTTTCCCCACCAGGACAATGAGGACGTGCAAAATGCACAAGCGGCTGCACGAGGGCACGAAGATTTATCCTTTCATGGCAAAGCCTCTTGAGAGGCTCTCGGGTGAGGATAAACGTGAATTCAGCTAAAATCAAGTGGCAGAGCTGTAACGTCCCCTCTCACTTGGCTCACCAGCACCTCCCAAAATGCTCATGCATGTTTGGGGAGATTGGGGCGGCATCTGAGACGACACAGACTCACTCCTCACCCCATTGCCTGCAGAAAAGGAAGGGAAGAGCCGGCACTGTCATAACGCACGATCCTCTTCTTAATTAGAGATCTCCACCTCCTGTGGCACAAAACTAATTAAAAGGCAGCCGGGTGCTTTGAGAGCCCTGGACTGGACGTGCCTGAGTGTGCAAGCGCCCAGCACCATCCTGATCCCTTCCCTCCCGAGGGAGGAGCATCCTGGGGTCTCCCTGTGTCACCCCACAGGGTACACACTCCAACGCCGGTGTCCTTCCCGGCTTGGCCACATGCTGTGACCAGCAGAGCCCTTTTGGAAAGGTGAAGAGCTGAGAGCATCCACCTCCAAACACCCTCCTCCTCCTGACCCAGGGCATCTGCCAGGAACAGCTGCAGAGATGGGGGCTACTGACAGGTTTCCAAGCATGGGATGATGACAAACAAGCGTCCCCACGACAAGCTGCTTTCTGCCATGGCTGTTGCCACCCCGTGCAGGCGGAGGGGAAGCAGATGCAGCTGCGGGGCTGTGCTGCCCATTGCTACCCCAGGGATTGCACCCAGATGCTCAGCCGGGGGGCAGGCAGCTGCCTCCAGCCCCTCTGCCTGCACTTG
>NW_010133208.1:41608-44059 GCF_000699245.1 Pterocles gutturalis | reverse complement strand
CCTTCTCTTCTCCAGGCTGCACACCCCCAACTCTCTCAGCCTGTCCTCGCACAGGAGCTGCTCCAGCCTCGGACCATCTCCCTGTCCCTCCTCTGGACCCACTCCAACAGGTCTGTGTCCCGTGCGGCACCGTTGCTGTTCACCGTTGTGTCATGGGCGATGCCAGTTCCAGGAAAGCAAAAATCCACAGGCGTGGAGTGACCTTTGGTGCTCGGCAGCCATCCCAGGAACTCTGGACCCACTCCAACAGGTCTGTGTCCCGTGCGGCACCGTTGCTGTTCACCGTTGTGTCATGGGCGATGCCAGTTCCAGGAAAGCAAAAATCCACAGGCGTGGAGTGACCTTTGGTGCTCGGCAGCCATCCCAGGAAAACCCCAGCACGGCTGGATGTGGCACAGACGCATCTTCCTATTGCACCCGGGACTCGCCCCGGCCCCACCACGGCAGTGAACGCCCTGGGTGCAAAGGCAGCTCCAGCTTGCAAGGGACAATGACACTGCCGTGTGCCAAACCCAACTGTCACCGCACGGCTCTGCTCCCATACAGTGCAGGAGGAAGGAGGGATGCTTGCAGGGGGTTGCACAGCAGAAGCAGCACCTCGAGCACCCGGAATGCTCCCGGCCATTCGAAGAGACATGCCAGCAGCCCTGATGGCAGAAACACCACCTGTCCCCAGAGCTCTGCTCTGGCCCCATGATGCAGAGGTGACCTTGAACCCAGCCCCATCACTGGAACAGGAGCCTGGGCGCAGGCACTGGGAGCTGCAAACTCCCGGCAGCTTTCAAGCAACCCCATCAGCTTCCAGCCAGGCATGTTTTTTAAAACATATTAGAAGTCATTTCAGCTCCTAAAAGAACCTCAGGGGTGTCCAGATGCTTTCTACCAAGCTTAGAGTCACTTCCAGCTATTTTCTATATGATTTCTCTCAACACAAGCATGCACGATAACCCCAGAGACAGCAACCACCCCTGCAGCGTGCCCTCGGACAGACAGACAGACACACACATCACTGCATTGCAGCTTTCCCCTCCTGCTGCTCCCCACGGGCAGGGCTGATGGCAAAGGGACACCAACCTTCTCACCCAGAAAAGGGACTCAGAAATTTGTGGAGCTTGTTAAAGGCCAGAAAGTCAGGTTTGCCCTCAGAAATCAGTTTTTCAGAAGTATATTACGCTATGGGTCCCCACTGGAGACCAAACCTCCCGTAGTGACAGCAGAGGAATGGGGCTGGGGGCTCCTGCTGCCCACCCCCAGGCTGGCCAGAGCCTGGGGGGACCACGGGCTCCCCCACACCAAATCCCAGCCTCCAAGAGAGAGAGAGAGGGAGAGCACATTGCTTCGGCTCTCACAGAACAAGTTCCAGCTGTACCTTGGGGTTGTCACCCAGCCGTGCCCCCCTGCCTCACCTCTCTTCTCCCCTCCCCAGGTCATCGCGGTGGTCATGGACATGTTCACCGACGTGGACATCTTTAAGGACCTCCTGGATGCGGGCTTCAAGAGGAAGGTGGGAGTTTACATCATTTTAGATGAGACCAACGTGAAGCACTTCCTTCAGATGTGCGAGCGAGCCCAGATGCACGCCGGACACTTGAAGGTAGGGTGGCCCAAAGGGTGCGGGGCTGGGTGACCTCCTCCGATGCAGGGAGATAACCAGAGTTATCAGCCTGGCTGTCTTGGGGGGGGAATCACAACCCCCAAACTTTGGGCAGTGCTGGATGAGTTCAGTCCATTTTTCCTCTAGCCAAAGCTGAAGGTGATGCCCAAATCCAGGAGGAGCAGGATGGAGGGGAACGGGTGAGGGATGGGGACATGGTGGTACCCAGGCAGAGCTGGCTTTGGGGCAGAGGGGTGTTTGGGGAGCTGCAGCCCCACAGCAGTGGGTACGACCCAACCAGGGCACTGTGAAGCCCAGGGCAAACCCACGGTCTCAGCTCCTCCTGGTGAATCAGCCGCGGGGAGGGAAGGCACGAGCGGCAGGATGCTCTGCCGGGGCCGGATCCGTGCCGTCACCAGCCCCATGCCTCCTCCTACCCCAGGGCAGCACCAGCAGGAGCAACCGCCGGCCAGTTCTCTCGCTTTTGGGCTTCCCCGCAAGTCAGAGGCTGGAATTAAAAAACTTGATTTTCCCCTTTTCCGAGGCCTCCGCCCCAGCACGGGGCCGGGAGCGGAGCAGGGAGGCACCCACGCTGCCGCGGCCTGCGGCCCCGCCAGCTGCCAAGGATGCTCTCACCCAAATTGGGGGCTGTGACACCAGCCCCAGCTGGCAAGATCCCAGTGGGACCAATCTGCCCGCACGCGCCCTGGAGGCACTGGTGGCTGCGCGTGATGTTGCTCCGGTTCACAAATTCTGTTTGAAATTAGGGAAGATAAAGCAGCACAGGGGATTCCCGGCAGCGTGGGGGCTCGGTCCCCAGCCCAAAGTGCCCCAAACCCCTTTCACATCCCTGTGCA
>NW_010133208.1:40178-41398 GCF_000699245.1 Pterocles gutturalis | reverse complement strand
CTCCCGGCTGTGCTTCACCCACCGGCTGCAAGCCGCTCAGCCTCGCCTGTTGCTTGGCAGAAAAGGGATATTTCTGCACCTGACGTCACCCGGACACGCACCCCGGCTGCCAAGTTGCTGGCGGGGACGGCCCTGCCCCGGCAAGCCCGCCAAATTTGCTTACGGTGAGGGCGAACCCCCGGCTGAGCCGGAACACGTCGGAGCCATGACAGCTTCGTGCCAAGCTGGAGTGATCCCCGGAGGCAGCGGGGGCTCAGGGACACCCACCCTGGGGAGCCGAAAGCACCGTCCAGCCGAGCCTCGCACCGTCCCCAGCTGCTGAGCCCACCAGCTTTGCTTAATTGCTGCTCAGGACAATTAAAGCAGACTCAGATGAGATTTTACCAGCGTCCAAGCTCCCCGCAGAGTCTGGCATCCTGCAGACTGCTGCTGCTCCGAGACCAGAAAAGCCAGAGCTGACGCACGCCGGTGTTCTAACGCGTTAGCAACCCAGCGGCAGGACTGGAAGAGCAGGAGAACATCTGCAGAGCTCGGCAAATGTCTAGAAGTTGAGATTTACCACCTATTGCAGCCAATTTTGCTGGCACGGGATGCAGCAGGGCAGGAGGCTGGGAGGAAAGTAGGGCAGCGCCTAGGAGCTGCTTCGTCAGCCAGGAGATGCTAACGAAACGCGCGTCGTTATCTCGGTGCCTTCCACGCTTCGCAACCAACAAGCCGGCTTGGGCAAGGCGGTCGCTTCGTTGAGCAATCGACGGCAAGTTCTTGGGGAGTGATTCACCCCGTCCCCGGCTCGGCAGCCAGCCATCGCGCCGGGCGCTCGCTTGCTGCACGCTCGTCTTGGGAGAGATTAAATAAACAGATCTTATTTAACTGCAGCGATACGCCGGGAGGGAGGAGGAAGGGAAAGGTAACCGGCACCCTGCTTCAGGGGAGCTTTGTTCCCCTGGGGGTTACCAAAAAAAACCCTGCTGCTTTGTGCCTTTGTGCAAAGGTGCAGCTCCGAGCAGGACAGAGGGATGCCCGGGGAGAGCTGCGAGCTGGGGACACCCCGGACTGGCGATGGGCAGAGGGGCTGGCACGCACCCCCGGGCACTACTGCTCTCTCGGCAGCCCTGTGTGTAGGGACAACACGGGACAGGGATGGGAATTGCCACCCAACCCCTGTGCCAGCAAGCTCCCAATACCCCCAGTACTGCCGGCTGCCCAACACTGGGGGGCTC
>NW_010133208.1:31640-40149 GCF_000699245.1 Pterocles gutturalis | reverse complement strand
GAAAAAAGATGAAAGGAAGAAAAAAAAAAAAAAAAAAAAAAAAAAAAAAAGCAATCAAACTTCTCTACTCAGTGTGTAAAACTCCCCTGGAAACCCTGTCAGGAAAGCCTTTGCTTTTGCAAGAAGCTAAAAACAGCGTTGAATCACCGTCCCTCCTGCCTGGCGTGGTGGCGGGGAGCAGGGGTCCCCAAGCTTGGCTTGCACCCAGGCTTAGGGCTGTGCTGGGTCCCCAGGGAGAGAGGAGACCCCAGGGAAGAAGATGAGGAAGGCTGGAGGTGGGGAGGGCAAATACTTTTGGTGCTTTTTTTTTTTTTAAACCCACAATAAAAAACAACCATGGAGGGCATGACCCCGTGACGACACGGTGCCTTTAGCGATGGCATTACCAGCATCCCGGTGGGAACAGGAGGAATGCAGGTGCTTTCATCAGAAAATATTTTCTCCCCACCCAGGGGAGACCATTTGCAGTGAAAGATGCTATCTGCTCAGCTGCAAAAATGTGCCGGTGCCCTCCACGGAGCTGCACAGAGGCACGAGCCAGACTGAAGATAAGAAAAAAAATATTTTCTCAGAGCCAGGGCTGTCCCTCCGTGCCTGGGCTCCCCGCGGGAAGGACACCCCACTCCTTGGCCGCCTCCGCAGGGACATGCCCTTTTGGCCCACATTCCTGAGTTTCATTTCCTAAGGGTGAAAATATTTTGCCCCACTGTCTTTTTTTCCCACCAACCCTTAAAAACAAGGCTAGACGCTCAGATTTAGGAGCCCAGCACGGGGGCAGCCTGGTGGAGGACAACCCCATGGCCATCAGGTCCATGGGCACTGTTCTGGGGTCACCACCTCCGCCTAAAACCTCCTGTACCCCTCCCACTGGAGAGGAGGTAAAGAATCACCTCTCCCAGGGTGGCATTTCCATGGATGGCAGGAGATGGAAAGCATTGGGCAGCCCTATCGCACGCTGCTCACCCATGGATGCAGGCAGCACCGGGTTCAAGAAGTAGAAAACTCTGCTGGAGACATGGGCACAGCAGGAAATTCTTGGAGTTGAGTCCATGGGTTGCTGCACGGCCTCGGGCAAGTTATTTTATCTCCCCATCGCTGTGACCTCCTCTGAGCTGGTCACGAAGAGTGTTTCCCACTCCTGGAGGGGCCGTGGAGCACCCGTGGGGGCATCGATGGAGGGGTGAGCGATGCTCTGAAGACCAGCCCTGTGCTCCTGCTCACGCCTCTGTTTGCAGAACCTGCGAGTCCGGAGCACGGCGGGGACGGAGTTTTACACGCGCTCGGCCACCAAGTTCAAAGGGGCTCTGGCACAGAAGTTCATGTTTGTGGATGGTGACCGGGCCATGTGCGGATCCTACAGGTAATCAGTGGCATCTCCTCCTGCCCACCCCATGGAGGTGTTGGTCAAAGGACCAACATTGACCCATGTGGTCCAAGTCCTGCTGCCTGGCCTCAGGACCCTGTCCCAGACTTGCTCCCCTCCTCCTAACCTGGGAGATGATTTTGCAAGGTCAGCCTGAGATTTGGAGCAGGACCCAAGGGGTCCCCACTGCCCCACAGCCAGGTCTAGGACACCCCTCCATCTCAGAGGTGGTGGGACACACCAGGTGCTTCTGGCAGTGGATGTGATGAGCACAAGGATGGACAGAAGCACCAAACACAGCCAGTCCTGGCTCTCATGCTGACCTCGGGTTTTCCAGTTAAACATTTCCTACCCAAAGTCTATCCCAATTTGTCCAAATGAAAACTTGCTTTGGTAGAAATAGATCAGTCTCAATAGCTTTTCAGCTCTAAAACACAAGTTTCATAAACATGGAAGTGAAACATTTCCTATTTTCTGGCCACAACAAAAACATATTCATTTACAAGTTGCTTTTCTTACCTAATCCAAAGTGAGAAAGGAAAAGCAGCCAACATGAAAGTGAAAAACTAACTGGCTCACAGCAAACACCTTTTATTTTCACTTCAAGTTCCAATGTGCTCAAGACTTCAACCCTTCATTCTAATTTGGGATGAGAGCTGTTTCTTCGATCTCATTATTATTAATGTTTACAGCGAGATCATGTCCCTGCTAGCACCATCAACCCCTCGGGGAAAGCCAGGGCTGGGGAGAGGCATGTTATTTACCAGCAACCACTCAGAGCGTTTCCAATGCGCTTCTGTTCCAGCTTCACCTGGTCTGCGGCGAGGACAGACCGAAACGTCATCACGGTCCTCTCGGGCCAAGTGGTGGAAGCATTCGACAAGCAGTTCCAGGAGCTCTACCTGATGTCCAAGGGAGTGAGCCTCAAGTCCATCTCCATGGGAGAAGAGCCCGAACCTGAGCCCGTGACACTGCCCTCCGTCGTGCCAGTGACCCCAGCCAACGCCGTGGTGAAGAAGCTGATAAACCCTAAATACGCCCTGGTGAAGGCCAAGAGCGCTGACCAGATCAGCAAGACTTCATCCGAGAACCAGGACAAAAACCAGAAGACGGACAACAAAGGCAAAGCCCTGCACGAGGGCCATGCGGGTGACAGGCACGGTGACCCCGCAGACCTCTCCCTGCTCATCCACCCTGGCCTCCTGAACCTGGAGAAAGCCAACATGTTTGACTATCTGCCCACCTGGGTTGAGCCCGACCCCGAGCCTGGGAGCGAAGTCTTGGGCTACATCAATATTATTGACCCCAAGATAAAGAACGTGAAGCTCTCGCAGATGAACCGCATCAAAGTCTGCGACGTCTCCCAGGCCAGCGCCCAGCACCGGCAGATGCTGAAGAACAGGGAGATGGAGGCCAGGAAAAACGCAGACCAAGAGCCACCTCTGATATCCCCCTGCCAAAGACAGACCCCACAGACCCCCGTGGAAGCTCCTGCAGCCCCCGCTACCAGCTCCATCGAGGGTACCAGCTGGACAACAAAGCAAGCAGGAACGTTTGCTGCTTCACCATTAGGCCACTACTTGAAGCCACCGGAAGAAACACTGGAGGACATCAAGCCCCCAGTTCCAAAGCCAAGGTCCATCCCTGTTGGCATCATTGTGACCAAAGTCATTACACCCTGTGACAACAGTACTGCCCCAGAGAGTGACACACCACCACCGCCAGCCGACCACACGGATGTGAAGCAAGAACCGGAGGAGAACCCCAATGGAGCTTCCATGGAGGTCTACCATCTCCAGCCAGACCATCCAGCAGCAGGGCTACAGGAGGACAGAGGGCCTCCCTGCGCCCACAATGGGCTGGGAGAAGAGGAGGAGGAGGAGGAAGAAGAGTACATCACTCTCAGTGACCAGGAGAGCTACTCCAGCAGCTCTGCTGACCACAGCTACCGCCGCTCCAACGCTTCCTCCATCTCAGACGAGTACTTCGAGGTGAGGGACCGCTACGGGCCACTCCGGAGAACCAATTCGGATGTCACCCACAACGGTGAGATCATGCCCATGCAGAGGAAGCTCAGTGACCCTCACATCAGCCGGGGCTCCTTCCTCAGCCCCTTGGGGAGTCTCCCATCCCTGAAGCATGTCCGCATGGAGGACGTGATGAAGAGGAGGAGCAACGCCATGGAGATTAGGTGCGTGCTGCCCCGCACCGTCCTGGATGGCAACAGCTCCTACCCCAGCAGCACCACGCAGGTAGGACTTCTTGCTATAACCTTCCCTATGTTTCTCCACCCTAGAAAGGTTGCAAACCTGGAGGTGACCCAGCCAGCTCAACCAAGGCGTGGTGTCATCCCTAGCTTTGGTGTCAAGTCCTAAATGCTGAGATCAGGCTCTCCAAATGTGAGAATAATGGCCTCCATGAGGCAATGGTAGGAGTCACCCAAGAGGTGCTCTTGGTTGGGAAAGTGCTGGCCATGCCACAGGGTCTCGGTGTCCAAGAACGCAATGGGTATGGTTGGTAAAGGGGAGGTTTTTGGGAATTAAAGATTATCCCATGGCATCGGGCTGTGGGACGGAGCCCAGCAGCTCCAGGCACAGAGGCTAGGCTCCATCCCACAGCCCATCAGCAGTGGCATCATGCCCAGCCAGGGACAGACCGAGCGTGCAGGCGTGTCCTTCTCAGGCTTGTTTTCTAGCTCCTTGCAAAGGTGATTAGCATCAAAGTAAAAGCACTCGGACACATAATTAGGCAGAGCAAGACAGCGGAGAAACAGGGACGGCAACCTCTGTGGGCGAGCGTTGCAGTCAGCAGCTTTGTGGCTGACCCACAAGTGACGCCAGCCCTTGTCACCCCACGGTGTGCACGCCAGCGTCCACACTGCAAAGGCATGGCGAGCACGGCAGTGTCCCCATTCCAGGAGCATCACCCCATCCAGGCAGGGGGATCACAGGTCAATCCCCCATTTCCACCCAAGCGTTGCAGCCTCTTGCACCACTACCAAGCATCTGGGTTTCTCAAGGCTCCCCACCACCCACTGTTTTTGGGGCATTCCAACCCCCAAGGCTAAACCAGCAGCTGAAATCAAGCCATCTGAGGTTACCACAGCTGAGCATCTCATCTCTGTTCACAGGGAATTAAATTTACTGCCCAGAGTCCACTTGTTTTTCCCTTCCCAGCCAGTGAGACGGAACTCAGAGCAGGGCTTTACTCCTGGCACATCAAATATCCCCTCGCGCCCCACGGAGCCTTGCAGGGCGAGGAGCACCGAGCCCTTTGATGCTCTGTGACCCGGGTGCCACCTTGCTCAGAGTGGCCAGGTGCGTTGGTGTTCCTGCAATAACTTGTTCTGGCCCTTAGATGAAAGGCGGATAATTGATGTGCCATCAGAGCTGGGAAAGCTGGCGCTCAGCTGATGGAAATGTGGAGAGAATAGCTTCTCCCATGTGTAAATATAATAAACGAAAGCAATCCTTGATTAACTCTCTAGAAACCTCCAATCCAACATGAAAATCACCATCAACACCCACCATGTATTTTTATTCTGCATCCACATTTTTTATGAGCTGGCCCACGGCCCAAAACACAGGCTCACTCTGGGCAAGTGACGTGTTTTCCATCCCATTGAGAACAGCACCCAAGTCATCCCTGGAGCATTGCCTTGCCTAAATACATGCAACCCCATTCACACGCGGCTGCACGGTTAACAGAGGACAGTCACGTTGGCTGACAGGCACCAGGAGAGCACCAGGGATGCTCAGGTCCTCTCCTGTCCCTCTCCCTCCTGCACAGCCTCCCGGAATGGGCAGAGCAGAGATTTCCAGTCAAGCCCCGCTCCCATTCACTGCTTAGAGACAGGCAAAATACCTGCATCCCCATGGAGGGGTCCTTACCTGGGTACAGGACCCTGCTGATCATCCCCGGCATGATGATGATGAACAAGGGCAACATCTTCAGGTAGCTGGCCAAGATGGAGCCAGCCTTGGCGTGACTCAGGCTCTTGGCTGAGAGCGACCGCTGGACGATGACCTGTGGGGAGAGCCGGGCTGGATGGCTGGGCTGCCCACATCAGCCTCCTCCTGGCCAAACTGCATCCCGAGCATCCCCAAACGCTGGAGCCGTTGGGCATCAGGCCCAAAGGCAGCGTAGATGTGGACCCAACCCACCGGCTGGGTTTCTCTCCAGACCAGCAATGGGTTGGGTGTTGTGCCATAGCACCACAAAAAAACAGTGCAACCACAGCAACATGTCCTCCTGCCACTATCAACCATTGCCCACCACCATCCTCTCCCCCTCTATTCAATCTCCTCCCCAAAGAGCGCCCACAATAAAAGGGACACTGCGTCCAGCCTCCTCCTACCACAACTCCACCACCCACACGGCTCAGACCATCCCACCTCAGAGCTCTGGCCAAGCCGTGTCCATCCACGATCCAGCCAGCCCTTGGGCTTTGAGGCAATCTCTCTTAAATAGGCAACATCCACAGGGAATCCTGACTTTAAAAGAGCCCAGACACTTCCCAAAGGCTTGCAGAGAAGAGCTCAGCACCCAGCAGGATTTGGCTGCTCCAGAGCAAGCACTGGCTCATGCCATGGTGGGCAGGAGGGACCAGGTGCCAGTTCCTGGGGTGGGATGCTCAGGGAAGCTGTGGTTTATCTTCTGCCCAAGAGCCAGAGCATGTCAGGAGCCGCGGGACCCGGTCACTATGTGCACCACATCATGCATGTGATGACCTCGAAGGGAGAGGACCTCAATCAGCCTTAGTCCTCCCCACCTGAAGACATCTCAGACATTATTACTGATTTTAAGCAATACAGTTAAATCAATCGAGCATCACTTAAACTCAACTGCTTTAATGCAGCCCTCCTGGTGAAAGCAGGAGTCATCTGCCTGAGGACCAGAGAGGCCATTGGGATATTTCTTACTAAATGACTGAAGCTGTGGATGCCCCATCCCTGGAGGGGGTCAAGGCCAGGCTGGATGAGGCTTTGGGCAACCTGGGCTAGTGGGAGGGGTCCCTGCCCATGGCTGGGGGGATTGGAACTAGATGATCTTCAAGGTCCCTTCCAACCCAACCCATTCTATGATGCCAGCAGCACAGTACAGATGCAGTGCTGGCAGCACGGTGGGGGTCACAGCAGAGGCAGGGCAGGTCAGTGCAGCTGGCTCCACGCAGGTCAGGGCAGCTGGCTCCACAGCCTCCCAGCTCCTCCTGCCATCAGCACCTGCACTGGCTAGATCCGATCTCACCTGGGTATGTCTGCATGGGGTGCAATCACACCTCCAGATTGCGGCGCAGGCACACCCAAAGAGGAAGATAAATATCTGGTGACCACAGCCATGTGTTAAGACCTTACTCAGTCCAGAATTAAGATTAATGGGGCTCAGACCCAATCCAAACGTGTCTCTCAACCCAGCTCATCAGAGCCACCCCCGCAGCGGTGTTGCAGCTCCTGATCCCACCTCCCCTCCCAACCCTCCATCCTTTCATCTAACCGTGGTAGCCACCTAACCCCACAGGTTGGGTCTGGATGACTGAATGCTCTTTGGGCCTGAAATGAGCACTTAGGTGATTAAGGCAGGTGTGGAGGCTGCACCTGGAGAGGTGTTGAGAGGTGCCATCAGCATCCTTGGTTCTGGATCTCCAGGTGGCCACAGCTTGGTCCAGGACAACCTCTGGGGCTGCTCAGTAAGCAGCTGCTGAGATGCCATGGTGTGCAGGACAGTGCTTTGCCAGAGCAAGAAATCAGAGGAGCAGCAATGGGTAAGATTTGGGGTAGTTTTGAGCTGCCACCGGTCTCAGAAGAATTTGGGCAAGGGAGCACATCAAGGGGCAAAGAGACTTCTCCATGAGGACGTGAAGGGGTGTCCGTGCAGGGAACAGCATCCTCACAGCAGCAGTACCTCATCTCTTTTTCTGATCTTTAACAAACAGGGGACACACATCTACCGCTACCGACCCAGGAACCCCACAGGCAGAGAGCAAGGCAAGGAGGTCTCCTGCTCTCCAACAAATGAGAAACCCACCGGGGCCACCAAATACAGAAGGGATGGAGCCGAGCCCAAGAAGACCATCGCGGGCAGCCAGCCGTACTGGCAGAGCAAAGCCTTCAGCCCCAGCAAGTCCCCACAGCCCGGCCGCCTCTCCCCAGGCAACCCCAAAGCATCAAGCAAACGCTTAACCTCCCTGGCAGAAAGCCAGAAGACAACCGAGGAGATGAGGACACCCCTCGGCATCCCGCTTTCCAAACTGTCCCAGTCCAAGCACCTCAAGAACAGGGTTGCGGGAGCCCAGGGTGCCTCTATTGACTCCAAAAAGAAGCCACCTGAGACCACTGGCCAGAAGGACCACTAGGACCTGAACCAGGTGGACTTCCAGGGCAAGAGCGGTTGTAGAGCGTGCCTGGACCCCAGGCAACGCCGTGTTACATGGGGCAGGGGAATCTTGTTTACATTTACCTGGTCGGTGCACCAGTACCACATGGCCATAATAGTCAGCCCGAAAGTCATCCCGGTCCAGGGCAGATCTCCAGAGACTGGGTCTCGGAAGAGGTGCATCGCATCCACTCTGGGCAGGTGGCAGGTAGTGTTGGGAACAATCTTGGACGGCACGGCTTTTAAATAAGCCTCTTCCAGGTTGGCGTAACCTCCGATCTCATTAAAAGCTGGAAAAGCAACGTTAGGGGAAGGCTGGTTAGGGTCAAGCAAAACCCGGTGGCCTCTGAGATCAGCTGGCAAAATGTTCATCAACTCGTTATCGGAGATGTGCTGCCCGGAGAGGGAGGGCTCATTCGTGACTGTATTTTTCTTCTAGTTATTTAAGAGACTCTTCTATTAATGTTTTGCACAGCAGGTCCCATTATGGTCTGCCTTCCTTTGGAGGGTGACCCGGGTCCTGGGACAAAGGCTCCTCAAGGGATCCACCTCTTTTGTCCTCGTACTGTAAAACAACCTGTTTGTTAAGCTCCCTGGTCCCAGAGCAGGGGAAACTCACCTGGGACTATTAAAATGCGAGATTAGGTAGCCTTTGACTTGATACACTGCAGCTGAAGGTGCCTTGGCACAAGCATCCTGCCAAATGTTTTCTACCCCTCTGAGCATTTCCCCAGCACCCCCCGTGTGGCTCCATCCCCAAACCTCCAGCAACCA
>NW_010133208.1:12919-31278 GCF_000699245.1 Pterocles gutturalis | reverse complement strand
TGGAGCCAGAGGCATCACTTTTTGGAGAAGGGAGGGATGGGAGGCACCCGCCCCACTCCCCCTGTGTGCCGTGGCCACCCATGCAGCAGCCGTGGGGGAGACAAACAGGGGGGTGAACTGGCACCCCAATACCCACAGCAGCTGTGGATGCTCGAGAGAGGAGAGGAGGCTCCAGGACCCGCATCGGGCTCAGGGAGGGGACACTCAAAGGAAAACCCACGGGCATCCCTTGGTGGATTCCCCCCCAGTCCAGTTCAGCTCTCGCATCCCAGCATCCCTGCCACCCCCTCCCAGGGGCTGCGGTCCGGACCCTCAGCTGGGTCCTGTCCAACACAGCAGGACGGGGTGGGAACATGCTCCTGGGAAGTCATCCTGCTGTAGGGCTGTGCCCACCAGCGCTGCTGTCCTTAGACCCAGGAAAAATCCCTCGGGCATCGGGTGCTGGACACGGGGATCACCATCAAGAGGCAGCTTGAGCAAATCCCAATTTCCAGGACACCCGTTCTGCTCCATCGTCCCCTCCTGCCCAAGGACAGCCCTCTGCCTGCAGCCCTGTCCCCATCCCAGGGCATCCCCCTGTCCGGAAGCTTATGGGGAGTTTGCAAAAGGGCATCATCCACCCTTTGCAAACCAGCCCCCCATATTTCTTGGGGTGTCAGCATTTGCAAACTCCTCCTGCTCTTGTGCAAGCAGCCCTGGCCCCCCTCCAGCGCTTGGTTTATCCAGGCACCGGCTACTCCCCAGCTTTGCATGGGCGTTGGGCACCAACAAAGGCTCTCCAGCGGCAGAGCGAGCGCTGAAAGCAGACATTTGCACCTGGGGGTGTGGGCCTGATCCCTTCCCAACGGTGTTCGCCGGCAAGTCACAACACCTACGCTTGCTGGGACAGAAGAGCAGGGAAAAAAATCAGGGCAGCAGGAGCTCAGCCTGCAGATTCACTGTCCTGCGGATTAACATCCCAGCGGTGAATGCCAAGTGGGGTGCAGGATGGCATCATCTCTCTTATCCATGGTGCTGGAGCCGAGCAGAGCCCCTGCCAGCACCTCTGCCTGCCAAAACAGCCACTAGCTCACGATTAAGTGAAGTCTGAGATTTGTCTACAGCCCCCTGGTCTGGATCCACTTGCTGTCTTTGCTGTTCTGCCCAGCAGCGCCCCTGGGAGGATTTACACAACCCTCCCGCTCTCCCTCGGGAGATGTGACCTCGGAGCCCAGAAATAGGATTTTCCATCCCTTCAGCAGCAGCAGGGAAAGCAAGGGTCCAGGCAGAGTGGGCCTGGAGCAGCCACAGCTTAGCAGAGGAGCGTTAGCATCACTGCTGCAGCTGTCCTGCTCTGAAAATACAAACCAGATAAAACACAGAGAATATTCTTTATTAGATGAGCTCGACAAGAGCTGGAGAAAAGCAAGCACCCTCGAGGCATACCAGCCTCCAGATCCTTGGGTATCCTGAGAACCAGGGAAAAATCTGTGCAACCAGCAGCTTGTTTTTTGGCTCCCCTGGCTCAGTCCCTCTCCCCCTCCCTGCACACACCTGTCCACGCTTTGCAGCTTGGCAAAGCCTAAAAAAAAAAAAAAAAAGCCAGGCTCTGCAGTCACCAGAGGGGATTTTCCAGGCCATGCCTTCCTGCCCTCCTACTCCAGCTCTGTGTAGCTGCACCCAGCCAAGCTTACACCAGACACAAGCCTCAGAGAGCCCCATGGCCAGCTGCAGCTTCAGACAACCCCCAGCAGCATCCAAACACCTCGTCTAACGCCAAGGCTGCGGCTGCCGTGCTGCCGCTCGGATCTGCTCGGACAGGCAACGTGCTCCTCTGCCTGGCATAACTCCTTGCTTCTGCTGAGGTATTTGCTATTATTATTACTTCTCCAGGAAGTATCTGTCCTTTCATTTGGTTTTTTTGGGGTTTTTTTGTTTTTTTGTAAATATACTTTGCTGCCCGCGGGGCTCGCCCAGGAGCAAGCTCTGCTTTTGCACAGGGGAGCAGGGCTGCGGCTGCTCCCACCTCCACGCAGAGCTCCTCCTGCACAGTGCTGGGTCAAAGCCTTTTTCCTCCTCGCCCGCCTGAGCAGACTTCTCCAGGAGAGGTTAGAAATCATCTCAGGAGCGCCTCTGGAAATCATCCTCTGTAGTTAAACCTCTGCCTTTGAAGCTGGGACCTGACTTCTTGCCTCCTACACCTCGGGGCCAAGAGCCCCGATGGCAGAAGGAGGGTGATGAAAGCTCCCAGCCTCCCAGGGGTGCTCCACAGCTAAATGTGCAGAGACACAACAACACCGAGTGCTCCAACCGGGCTGGTGATGCACCACGCTCGCTCCATCCCTGGGCAATCCCCCTGCAGCAGCATCTCGTCCTTCCACCACGCACGTCCCTGCGCCGTGGGATCCTGGCTGGAGACCCCACCCCAATGCTGCTGCAAGTTTTCCTGAGCAAAACTGGAAATTCTGCTGTGCTCTCAAATGCTCCATCAGTGTCTCGCAGCACATGGACTAGAGGCAAATACAGGAAGCAGCGGTGACCGCAGGAAGGCCACCAGCACTGAGGACCAGGGAGAGGCTCCGTGGCATCTCCACCCAGAGGAGTGGCACGCAGGGGAGGCACAGTGGCAGAGGGGACAAAGGGGGACCACAGACTTCTTTAGGTGATTGCTACAGGCCAAGGACCTGCTGGGCATCTTGGCCACCAGACTGTGTCTTTTTATTTATTTCCAAGACTGCCTGAGTGGGGAGGAAAGGTCCCCGTGGCAGGGGGGATCTGCGCTGTCCCAGCTCTTACCTTTCACCGCCAGCACGACGGCTCCGAGCACCATGATGAGCGTCTGCAGCGCGTCGGTGTAGATGACGGCCGCCAGCCCCCCTGCGCGAGAGCAAGGGACAGTGTCGGGAGCGCCGCCGGCTTCGGGCTCGGTCATGAAGTCCCAATAAAGCTGCCCGCGCTTGCGGGGTCATGCCTGTCACCAGCCTGGTCCTGCTGACACCGCAGTGATGGGGGGCTGCAGCAGGAACAGCTCCTCAGGGGGTCCCCTGCAGATGGGGTGGAGGGAGCAGCCGACAGCCACGGGGGCTGCATCCCAGCCGGGGCAGGAACAGGGAGCTGAGGGGTGGCAGGAGGGGGGATCCAGCCCCATGTCCCCATGCCATCGGGAGGATGCCAGCCTTCTGGGCTAGTGGGAGGTGTCTCTGCCCATGGCAGGGGGTTGGAACTAGATGATCTTTAAGGTCCCTTCCAACCCAAACCATTCTATGATCCCCAGCCCTGGCTCTTTGGATGCTCCAGCAAGCAGACACCTTCAGAACATTGATCTCATCATCCATCTCACCTCCCCCCAACACCATACCAGTCCTCCCCCTTCGTACACCCCTCAGCTCTCCTCCCAACCCTACACTTTTATTTTTCCAGCACCTGACACTTAGCAGGGTCCCCTTGGCCATGCAGCCAGCAGTGTTTCTCCCTTCCCATCCCAAACTCTCCCTCTGGACCCGTTGCAAACCCAGGTCCTGCTACCCTGGCCAGAAAGCACTTACTCAGCAAATGAACAAAAACATTAAAAAGTAGTGGAGCTGGAGAAAATGGGTCCAAAATTGAACAAGTTTCAACCTCAGTCACCGACTCACATCCCAGGAATTCAGGGCTGCACCCTCCCTGGGACATGGATGTTCTCGGGATGAGGGTGACGCAGCGATCACATCCTCTGCCTGAGCTCACGCCGAAGCGCCTTACTTCACAACAAGCCTCGTGGGCAGGAAAAAAAAACCCGAGATGGGATTTGCTTAAAACCAAAGTCTTGCAAAATCCACCACGTTTCGGATATACTTAAACCATTTCCCATTTTGATGGCTGGGATGAGATAGCGAGGGAGAATTTACTGCCGGGTGTCTCCACCGGTGCAACCAGGGCAGGGAACATCCCAGCCAAAATATTAAACAAAAGGGATACGCGGTCCTGCCATCCGAGAGTGGGACTGCAAGCCAGGAACCCACAATTTCCAACCCCAGCTCCAAACCCTCATTGTTTCCAAATCACAAAGGACCTGTATGGATTGACCCTGCACAATAACAGCTAATCCCACGATGGGGAGGCACTGGTAAGAAATATTCCTGCAAGCTTTGCAGAGGGAGGGCTGCAAGGTGCATCGCAGGTAGGGCAAGCGGGAGGGAAATGAGCTGGGAAAAGGGCTCTTGGATTGTGGATTCCACAGTAATGGTCCTGTAATAGGAGAAGCCCGATTAGGGCTGTTACAAATAGGTAGACACACAAGAAAGCATTTAACCAGATGATGGAGGAGGAATGAATTACAAATTAAAAGCTGTAATGACAAAGGAGAGCTCATGTGTTGAGTCACTGCCTGAGCTAATGCTCAGGGATGCTCAGATACCAGCTGGATAGGGCAGGGAATGTGAACCCCATTAGTACAAAACCCCAAAGACCTTCCAGGAGCAAAATAAAATTAGATTAAAGCAGGAGTGTAAGTGGTGTGGTTCAACCAAAGAAGAGAGATTGAGGCCAGCAGACGCTGAGCAACCTACCCGCGATGGTGTAGAGCCCCGTGACCACCAGCATCAGGACGGTGGAGAGGTAGAGGTCCCAGCCCAGGCAGACTTGCACGAAGAGGGCCCCCGAGTACAGGTCCGTCTGTGATGGGAGAAGAAACACAAGGGACAAGTGACAGCCACTTGGCTAGAGAGCACCCAAGGGCTGCTGGAGGAGCGGCACAGCAGGGGAAAATCACACCATGGGGACAGCGAGGACACAGCACAGCGTCTGCCAGGAGGACACCTCCCAAAGCCAGCGCTGGAGCCCAGGGTCCCATGCAGGGAGCAATGTCACCACCACAGATGGGTGTCACACGCCACCTTCCCCAGCCCCCCAAGAGCAGAGCAGGGGGTTTTCTTTGTAACAGGGCCCAGTTGGATGCAGACAGTGGGATGTCAGGGTCAGCGATGGGATGCCTCAGGGCATCGGTGCTGCCGCAGCCCTGAGAGCACAGCATGGAGCTGGAGATACTCAGCCCTTTGCAGGATCAGACCCTGTCCTGAGCTACCTCCCTGCCACCCCACGTACCTCCCGTTCCCTCCCTCGATGGCAGTGCCCTGCTCGCCTGGTGGCATCTCACCATGCTTTCTGCAGAGCCCTGGAGACGGGGCACCTCGTACCAACCCAGGGGCCATGCTCCACCAGAACACCAGCACCCCTGGGTGCTCCCAGAGGCACCCCAACCCGCTCCCCCAGCCCAGCACACCGCTGCTGCTTCTGCACCCTGACAGCCCCCCCGGGGCCGATGCACGGGGGCGGCCGTAGCTGGTATTTCACGTTCTGCTTGGCAGGATTCGCCCTCCTGGCACCCGTGCTGCTGGTGAGGAGGCTGCCAAGGCTCAGCTCCCCCCTCCCCAGCTGCAGCCCAACGGTCCGGGCTGTCAGACCGGTCAGGAGAGCAGCAACCAGCCTAAAAACGCTTCTGGGGGCAGGAGGGCATCTCCTCCCCGGTGCAGGGACTTTTTGAGGTGCTTGCTGGTACCTGCAGTGCCTCTAGGGATGGATGGGGCAGCTCTGCCCCACGTCCCTCCAGCCCAGTAGCTGCTTGGGGTGTTTCAACCTCGACAGCCGCTCCACGGTGAGGAGCACACCCAGCCAGCCCCAGGATGGAGCACAAGACCCCCAGGACTGCTGGTCCTGAGCCTTGCCCCAGCACCAAGCCACTGCTCCCCTGAGCATCTCTGGGAAAATATCTCCTCCTGGTTTTGCACAGGTGGGGAAACCAAGGCATGGGCAAGGGGTAGAAGTTGGTTTTGGCCCCAAGGGAGAAGCAGCAGCCCAGAGGTCCTGCACCCCAGCACAAATACATCCTCCAACATGTCCCCTGACCTCTGCAGCTCCCCTGCAAAGCCCCTGGAAGGAACTCGGGGTTTCTGTTTGGCCACGGAAGGACAGACCAGCTCCACATCTAACATGCTGCCTCCTGCACCCACATCACATCCCACAGGGACACCAGAAGCGTGACTCTGCCCAGAGGAGCTGCCAGACTCTCTGGAGATGATTAACACCCCAAACGTGACCACCATTTCCCACCCGTGGGAGGTCCGGTCACAGTCTCATGGAAATGAGACATAAAGCAGAGATTCAGAGGGACCTGTGTCACCTCCTCCAGCAAAACAGGGATGCCGTGGGAGGAGAGGACCAGGCAGTGCCCATGCCACCACCACATCTCCACCCACTGCTGAGATCCAGCCACCCCCAGCGCTCAGCTGAGGAATGTTCACAAAAACCTTGTTTGGAGAAGAAAAGGAGGCCAGAAGGGGCAGGAAGAGGCAAGATGAGCTGACTCCACACCCTCGCCCGGAGCCGTGACGGCTTCCCACAGCCAACACATCAGCTCCGATTTGACACCTTTCTTTACACACCTCCCAGAAACCATCCCCCAAGCAGCAGAGCTGTCTTGCCCGGTCATGCGGGAGACGTCGCTTGGGATTAGTAACGTGGAGGACTGGTGTTATTTCCCATGTCGCACCTCCTTCCCCCAGCTCCGCCCTTCCTCCTCCCGGCACTGCTCCAGCAAGCTCTCCACGCGGGAGCTGAGGACCATCATTGTGTGTGGAAAGGGGCCACGCGGGATCACGCGATGGAAAAACCAACCGCACGCTGCCTAGCAGGGCTGCATCCGTAGCTGAGCACACGTCCAGCTTCAGCATAACATGAAAGCCTGTTCCTGAACCCACACCGTTAGGCAGAATCTTGGTTAAAACCCAAATCAAACCAACCAGAAGAGCACTTACAGCACAATCTAGAGGATCCTAATTCAGGGACTGTCCCACAACATCTGGACCAGCCTTTACACCACAGTCATGCCTGGCATTCCCAAGGGACGTACTGCTTGTCCTCAGCTGCTCTTGGGCTTGGCCATGTCTCTGGGACAGCTCTTCCCAGCACCAAGAGGCAATTCAGCCCTGGAGTGTCCTGACAAAGAGGAACCAACTTGTGGACAGCAATGCCAAAACCACCAGTGGTTTCTCTTCAGTAGATGCCTTTTCCCCATAAATGCAATCCAGCCACCGCTCAATACCCCAGAGACCACCAAGCAGCCCTGCAAGAGGACAACTACGCCATTCATGCACAGCAAGCTTCAACTCCAAGGCAGACAATCCCCAACCAAAGGCCCTCAACCATCTCCTCCCAACACAACCTGAAGTGGGAACCCAAGATATTTTGAGCCTCCCCAGCACAGTGCCAGCCAAGCATCCTTGGTGTCTTCTGGAGCTCCCAGTGTCCCTTGGAGGGATCCATCACTTGGCATCTCAGCACCTGCCAGAAAGTCACACACCCCCCATGACTGCCTGCTTCTCCAGCCACCCTTCCCCAGAGCCCAGCTGCAAAGACTCAGCCCCGGACAAGACATTTCATAACCGCTTCTCCTGCCTTTCTCAATAGTTAATCATTTTTGCAGTCGTCTGCAAATGAGTCTAAGACTTTGCTATGAGGAAGCAGAGGTATCTCCACCTCCCTTCCTGGTAATTCTGCTAGGGTGGGAAAAAATAAAAGCGCATGTGACTGGATCCTTAATAAGACATCCCGAATACAAAAACAAGCTAATTAAAACCAGGCATGACCTATTCATAAAACAAGCCCTTTCAACTGTAAAAGGAGAGCAGAAGCCTTTGAAGTCACGCCTCATAATCCAGCGAGATCCCTGCCTCCACCAGTGACCTCACTTGGAAACTCGTTCTTACCCAACGCTGCTCATGCCTTCCCAATGAAAGCTGGCTTTGGAGACAGCCTGGATTTGACAAGTGGTGAAGCCAAAGCCTCAGTAGAACAAGCTACCCAGGATACAGAGTCTGCAGGGGCTCTTCGCCAATGCTGGGACGCCTGTGCAGCTCCTCAGGTGTTCCTAGCCGGGGGGACACCACCTCCTTGGGCTGCCCTGCTGTACCCTGCCATGACATGTGGAAGGTTGGGGTCCACCAAAGGGTAAATTCCAGGAGGAAAGGGCCTGCTATCCCCCCTGCCCCAAAAGGAGAGCTGTGGGAGCAGCAGTGACGCCGTGTCTCAACTCAGGAGAAGGTGGAGCGGAGATCCATCCGTAAACACAACGTCTGCAGGGAGAGGGCCAGGAAAAGCCCAGCTGGTCCCAGGCTTTGAGGCAGCCCCCAGCGAGGACCAAAGGAAACCCCCACCAAGCAATAGAGCTGACAAGCTTTCACTCTCCTCCCACAGTCCCCCGCTGCGGTCACCACCAGGGATGGGACATTTGGCAACGCCCCACGTGTCCACAGACATTCATCCCAACCCACTGCTGGAAACCACCATTGTTCTGAGAGATTTACCATGAATGGAGCCAGATGCCAAGATAATCCCCTCATTAGGCTGATTCCTCTTCTGTTGCGTCCTGCATGACTCAGAGATCAGAGAAAACTCAACAGACCAAAGAAACCCAAGCGCTGGTGGAGAAAAGGCTCAGGAAGAGGCGTTTGGGAGTGTCCACCAGGCTCCAAACACAGGGTTGTTCTGCGAAGGGCCGGGAGAACCGCGGAGGTTCCCATCGGGTCAGGCACCAAGCAGAGGTCATCTGCAGGTTCATCTGGGATTGGGCAAGAGGTGACACCACAACGGTCTCCCAGGCTAAAAATGATCTCGTAGGATGCCCTTCCCTTCTGGGCAAAGCCATGGAGAGATGGGAAACCAAAGGGACCAAGCACATCCTCACGGTGCGTTAGGGCACTGCTTTGTAAGAGGGGACAACTGTGACAGTCTGGGAAAAGACTCAAAGACAAGCAGCCCTCAATCTACCAATAATTTCTTTCTTCAAAGAAAAAGAACAAACTACCCCACTAGAAATCCTACCCCAGCTTCCAGCCTTTCCTTTTAAGCGCCAGCAGGGATTCACAAAGTCCCAGGGACCAACACCACAGACGCAGATGCTCCAGCATCCCCCTCGAGCTCCTCCCGGGTCTTCTCCAGGAGAGACGTGTCTCCTGAGCAGCACACAGGAGGGGAGCAAGTGACGTTTCCTGGACATTAGGATGATTGGGGAATAATCAAAGTGCCATTGCCCAAACTTGCAAATTGAGCTGGAGCTCCAGGAGCCACCAGGCTGATGTCAGGAGAAAAGCCACTGGATTTTCAATAAGGGTATAAAAAAAAAAAATCAGGTTTATAGGAAGAATGTCCTCCAGCATGCCAGGACGTGGTTTTGTGGGGGGAATACCGGTGGCAGCTGCACTGACGGAGTCACCAGTGTCACCCCTGCCACTCTGAAAGCCCCACACCAGCAGAACACGGGAAGGGCTGCCATCCCCGCTGCGACCTGCCTTCTAAACCCAAAGCACAGTGCCCTGACCGAGGTCAAAGAGCAGCTCGCGGGAAGCAGACGGGAGTCTCCTGGAGCCAGGGAAATCACATCACACCGTGCTGAGGGGTCCGTCCCCGGTGGGCACAGCCTCTCCCGTTGCATTAAGCCCTGATGGATGTGCACAGCGAGCCCCGTTCACGGGCTGCTCCATCCTCCGCATCCCTCGGAGGGAGATCAGAGGATCCCCCCACAGCCCAGCCCAGAGGCTGCAAAGCCACCGGGAAGGAGGCAGAAATGCCAGGCAGGGAGCGATGCTGCATCCATCCCAGCTGGTGTTCGGGAAGGACGGAGCGGGTGAGCAGACAGGCAGGCACTGAGCGCCTCGCCGTGGGGAAACACGCTGCGGCAGCAGCCCTCCTGCGCTCAGACAGCCACTTCTGGCAGCCAGACACATGCAAAAGCGTATTTCTTGCAGCTGGCTGCATGCAAGAGCACATTTCTTGCAGCCAGCCACATGAAAAGCACTTTTCTTTTAGCCGGTGGAATGCAGCAGCCCCAGCAGAGCCCAGGCTCCGTCAGAGGCGGTGGTGCAGGGTGGGTTGCTCCCTGTGCCGTGTTTTCTCCTCCGGATCTTTTCTGAGCTGTTTGCTCTGATCTCTGTCTCACTGTCTCCAGCCCCGGGGCTGTCTGTTCCTGGCTCTCTGCTGTTTGCCCTGGGTCTGGTGTCGCAGGTTCCTAGGCTGTTTTACCTCGGATAAACCCTTCCCTGGTTACCAAGCGGGCAGCAGGAGCTGCACACAGGGAATCATGAATGAGGCCAAGACGAGGGGAAAACATCCCTGGGGCAAAGTTCCTGAAAATCAGGGACTTTCTGTACAGGCTTGGGTATCTTATAGCTGCAGCAAGGCTCCCCTTCCTCAGAAAACCTGTGTGCCCTAAAGCAAGGAATAAATTCCCAGTTCAGTCCCCAGCTCTGCCGGGTCCCTCGGGGTGCTGGAAAGCATCGCTGCCGGAGCACAGAGAAAATCCCAGATGGTGCAACCCAGCCTCTGAGCATGTTTCATCCGCAACCTCTGCTACAAGGCGAGCGCACCGTGAGTTTCAGAATCCTGACACGTGCATCCATCGGGGCCACCCGGACACGAGCATCCCTGCTGGATCTACCGACAAACGCCCACGGTGCTGCAGGCAGCATCTGCCCCCGAATTCCCACCTTGTCCTGCTCCCTGCAGCAGCCGTTGTCCCCCAACAGGGCTACATGAGGTTTGAGTCTCAAAATAACCTTTCCCTTGCTGGAAATCAGTTGTGGGTTTGTCACAGAGTTAAGCAGGAGGTACTCACCGAGATTTTGGTGAAGATGGAGAGCAGGAGCGACAGGCTGGAGAGGTACATCCGGATCCTCTCCCCTCCAAACCGTCGCTGGAGATATTCGGGCATCGTGACAATCTGCCAGGGGGACAGAGAGTGATCACTGCCCTGTCCAGACCCCCTCCTCCAGGGATGGTCCCAGGGATGGCAAGGGGACAGCTGCACTCCCAGAGCAGGGTTTAGGGGTCTCAAAGGCCAGTGGTGACAGCCCTTGGGGGAGCAGGGGACCTGGCTGGGCTCCAGGCATCCCTACGTACCCCCGATGAGATGTAGACCGGCACGAACACCCAGGCCAGCGCCAGGAGAGCATAAGTCGCCTGTTGGGAAGGAGGAACACGGCACAGCCAGAAAAAACACGGATCCTGCTGCAGCTCGACACTGACGGCAGCGCTGGACCCTACTCACCCTCAGGGGCACATTTACATCCCCAAATGGCTTCAGATGGCCAACATGGGTGCATGGGGTCATGGTGGAAGCCCCCCAGCACCCCTGCCAGCAGGAGCCTGCTCCCCTCAGCCCTTCAGCTCCTGACCAGACATTTCCTACAAACTCCTGGAGCACCAAGCAAGTCCAATGCCATATTTTTCCTGCAGAACCCAAAGACTTTGGCTACAGCGTGCAGGGAAGCGGGGAAGAGGTGACCTGATCAGCCTGGCCAGGGTCACGCAGGGGCTGGATGGGGAAGCTCTGCTCTGAAATGTCCTTTTCCCCAAGCACATGGACCTGAGTTGACTCCAAACTCGCCGTACGTGCGCTAGACGGGAGCTGGAGAAGCTGAGTTAGCAGGGTTGCGTTAATTACCCCCTGCACGACTCCTGTGAAATGGGCCATCTGCTGCGACACAGCTCCAGCAACTCATTTTCTTAATAACACGACACATTCCTTACGTTCCACTCGAAGCCGGTGACAGCGATTCCCCCGGCAGCGCCGGTCCCGGCCAGCCCGATGAAGAGCCCCGAGCCTTCGCTGCTGGCGAAGAGCGAGGCACCGATCTGCGGAGGAGCAGAGGAGGTGCTGCGGGTGCTGCCGGGTGGGTGACCGGCCGCTGGCTCCCCACAGCTCCCCGTCGTGCCAGCTGGACCAGCTTTGGTGCTTCCCCAGCAGCGCAGCCCCAAGGGGATAACTCAGTAAGGTGAGGAGGCAAAAATAAGACAAGCAGAACCGCGCAGAACTCCCTGCCACTTCTAAAAGCCAAGCGTGGCCAAGGTGTGATGAGGGACGTGTATGTATTTTGCAAGAAAAACCCTCAACAGACTCCAATTTGGGTAGACGTGAGCCTCAGCCACCAGCACTCCTGGGAATCCAGCTCATCAGGGCATTCCCAGTGCGTTTGGGATGGATTTGCTTGTCTTCAGGAGGATGAGGAATCACAGAATGGTTTGGGCTGGAAGGGACCATAAAGCTCATCCAGTGCCACCCCCTGCCATGGGCAGGGACACCTTCCCCATGTTTGACTCCAATGACCCCTCCCCAAGTTCAGAGCAGCCTACAAGGAGACCCGACAAACCGGGTGGGCTCCAGCACCTTTGTGCAGTGAGAAGGGAAACGCAGCTCAGAGGACACGAGTCCCGGCAGGAGGAGGGGTACAGGGACGTGCAGGCAGGTCATGGAGAAAGCAGGGGGGCAGAATAAGGAATTTGGTGGGAGGGAGAGCGGTGCTGGATGTCCCTGCTGCCCAGGGTGTCACAGGAGGGACAGGTTTCTACTTACTGGCCACCATGCCATGCCTCTGCCAGCAAGGAAATAGCCACTGACGGTGTTCCTGTTCACCCTGCACGAAGACTGGGAGGAGAAAAGGTCAGCACGGAGCAACCCTTCCCTCCCAACCCAGACAAAACACCGAGAACCAAGTTGGCCAGACGAGAAGCCAAGAGACAGGAGACTCTGGATAATTAATAGGAGCTCTGCAACTCAGAACTTAATTACACGGAACAGCGGCAGCACCCCGAGTACCTGGAGCCATGAATAGCAAAGGAGACACCCCAAGACGGGGAAGGATGGAGGATGCACCCATCCTACCGCCATCCCCAGCAGACAGGTTGGCTAATAGGGCCCAGCTTTGGCTCTGATTTTTCTGCAAGGCAGAATAAATGGCTTTGGAGAGCCTTTGTCTGAAACTGCGGGTAGTGAGGGCTTGTTCTGGTAAGCAGGGCACTGGTCTCAACACCCTTTAATAGACAGGCAGGAGGTGTGCTCGCTCCCAGCGGAGCGGACGCCGGGGCAGGAGAGGTTTGTGCTGTGGTTAATTCCACCTCGTTTATTCCACCTCATTCTCAGGCTGTAGGGGTCTTTCCATAGGGGGTGGAAGGGACAGAGGAGGTTTGTACAACAGAACAGAGCAAATGCAGCACAACACACAAAATACATGACAAGTGCAAACTACGACAGGAAAATAATAGAGGCTTTCGAAGTATTCTATGCAGAAAAGCCAGACTTAAAAAAAAAAAAGACTTCAAAAAAGGGAAAAAAAAGAAAACACTCTTACCCATATTCCCACTGCAACGTTTAAGGAAAAATAAACCACTACGACAACAAGATCAGCAACGCTGAACTGCTGCGACGGGGTGAAGTATCCCGCAGTGGAATTGCCCTCCATGGCTCCTCTGCCTCCCTCCTCATCCTCGCAAAAGCCTCACGCAGACACTCACTGAATCAGTAACTCGTTAGCGGCTTGGGGGCATTTATCATTAAACAGGCATTTCGCCCCTGAAGGCTTTTGGGTGGGCAGCCAGGCTGCCTGCTGCCTCCCTCCCCTTCCCGTTTCCCCACCACCCCGGTTCCAGAGAACACCTCTTGATTTCACCGTCTCACAAACAAGCAGCTGCTTCATCCCCATTTCCTTGGGGTTTTCTGCTTCTTCTGCATTGATCTTGCAAAAGCAGCAGGCTCAGGGTCCAAGCTGCTCCTGTAATTAACCATTTCTGCATTTCTCTCGGGGCACAGGATCCCAGCAGCCTGCTCGCAGAGGTGCCTTAAACCTAGATACTGCTGGACGAGACACTACCATGGCTTTTGTCTTCTATAAGCTCTACACCAAACCCCAATATTTTTCTTGCAGATATGAAGAGTCTGGGAAGAATTTGCATGATCTTCTGAGAAATTAATTACTGTAGAAACTGCTGGATAAAGCAGGGGTTTAAAGTGTTCTTTACCTTTGAAGGACTCCAGAGAACTAATTTCTGGTAATATTTTTGCGCTGGGAAAAGCAAACGGAGTTCAGGGAGCTCTGAAGTTACACAGCATAATGAAAGCGGTATGAAAATCATCCAAGTGAAGTCGTACGTGCTTCGCTCCCTTCCAACCACTCCAGTGCCGTGAACAGCCAAAGGACTAGCAATCCAGTCGTACAACTGCAACCGTTCCCTCATTTTTTAGTCCTAATCAA
Source organism: Pterocles gutturalis (assembly GCF_000699245.1). Taxonomy (NCBI): domain Eukaryota; kingdom Metazoa; phylum Chordata; class Aves; order Pterocliformes; family Pteroclidae; genus Pterocles; species Pterocles gutturalis. Next base: position 17,242 of record NW_010133208.1, on the reverse strand, counting down.
TTTAATAATTGCACTGCCCAGAACGAGGGAAAGTTGTGGGTTTCTACCTGCTAAAGCGATGATCCAACACAGGAGCTACACCAACGCCCAAGGGGGATCCTCAGCACGCCAGCCAGCAGCAACGGTCACAGGAGAGCTGGAGCTATTCCCCCAAAAGCCAACACGAAACAAGGAGGAAACAACCTTCAAATCAAATGTTTTGGGTATTTACTAATCAGTGTTTGCTGCACTGGATGCCTGGCTGGCTCGTTTTCAAGTGGCAGCACGCTTTCCAATCATGTATCACAGGGCTGCACTAATAAAATAAATACACTGCAACGAATGCGTCCATCACGGAGGCAGGTCAGCACATTTCTCCTCTCTTTCAAACAACCGTTGATGCACCCAAGCTCCACCGGAATTTAACCTGCATTAACACACTGAAAGTACACAGAAGTGTTAATACGTCAGCTCAGTGTATCTATTAACATCGCTGAACTGTTTAATAACCTCCTGTCATTAACGTACAACCAGGTACAGCCTGGCATTTTGTCGTTTCATACAGACAGAGCGTACCTCTCTGGACAGGGCTGCAGAAATCAAACGGAATAATTGCACAGAAAATAAGTTCCCAGGATGAAGAACAGCATTATCAGAACAGAAATGGGCAGTTGCTTCAATCAAATCACCATCCGATTGCTGAATGTACCAACATCCAGCACTGCAGATCTTGTAGCGATATCCAGGTCTTCTAGCCGCAGTCCACGCCTCCATCGTTCCCAGCGCTGTGCCAGGACAGACAAGGGAAGGAAAAAATAACGGGTTTTATCCTTAAAAGCAAATTCAACCTCTCAAAACCCTTGAATGTTCATCTCAAGCAGAGAGAAACGGTGTCAACACTGTGGCTGGCGTTCATAAGTTTTACACTCATCTGCAGGACATCCTGACAGAGATCAGACCACACAACTCCTAAATGCTCGTTAATTCCACCATTGTTTTCTCTGCGACGGGTCAGGACCTTCCAAGTCTCTCAGAGTGGAAGCTCACAGTGTGGCAGCGAGCTGGCCGTTCCACCCACGTTGGGAAAACCAACCTGAACAAGTTAAGCTCTGCGCCTTGGCCGTATTTTTCAGCTCATCCATACATTCAGGTCAGGGTACAAACCTCTGAAAGAACAGCTTACCTGTGATGAGCCCATTCGGATTTTACCAGCTGGAACCTCTGCCTCCTGCAATATTCCCAAGCCCCTGTTGTTCCATGACATCCAGCCACAGACGTTAGCTCCCTCCCGCCTTCCCTGAAGCAAAGCAGCACGCTGGAACCCTACTGTCACTGCCAAATTACAACTGATCTACAAACATCTGTGATAGCACCTGCAACTGGCTGGTGACAGGTTGTATTTTGTTTTTTACAAGACTGCTCAGCAGCAACAGCTTGAAAAATGGCAGAGGACCCATATTAGGCAAAAGCAGCCTCTCCTCATTTGCAGGTGTTTCACTGTAACAAGCAAAATGCACATTATTCTCCCTCCTGCCAAGAAGCCTGATCCTCTTCATATTCCAAAGTAACACATTAGCATAAAATCATCAATTCAGCTCTTGATTTCTTTCATTAACCAATTCCTGCAGATCATTTTAAACAGGACACACTTTAGAAGACAAGTGACTAGTACACAAACATTTTTAGAAAGCTCACACAAAACAAATCTTTATTCTTTGTTGCAGAAAATAAATACAGGTGCATATTTCATATGCTTTTCTATAAAAGCACTCCTACAAAATCACTTAACTGCATACAACAGTACAACCTTTTTGGCTTTTAAAATGCAAATATTATACAGTCACTTCATTTTATTATCTTTTAATGCACTTGTAGCAAGCAGCTTTGGAAAAGGAATGCTTAATTTAGAAGCCAAATTCTTGCCTCAAGTGTTTTCTAGGGTTTTTCCATCCTGTATATAGTGCAACTAACCTAAAAGCAACTAGAACAGTTTTTTGTAAAATGTTTGTTCCCCACCCATTCCCCCCCCCCCCCCCCAAAAAAAAACCCTGCAAAGAAAAAAACCCAGCTCTTAAAAACTGTTCTACCTTGATACTTAAACCAAGAGAAAACAAAAAGTGGCTCAATAGAAATATTAAGGTAAGCATGACGCTTCACAGCTCATTATCTGTTCGCTTCCAGTTTGGCCCGGGGTGTTTCTCTAGAATAAAAAGCATTAATCATCCAGTCCTATATTTCTGAAAAGGTAAGACATGGACTCCCCATTATGGATCCTGCGAATGGCTTCTGAGAGGATCATGCTGATATCCACAGTCTTGATCTTGGGGCACTGGAGTTTCTGTATTTCATGTGGAATTGTGTTTGTAACAACCACCTACAGAAAGAAAAGATGATCAGAAAGACATAGCTCTTATCTTTTCCCACTTTCCAAGAACTGCAAAAGGGAATGTCCACCCACCAGATCCTGTGAAGCCACTGTTGCTGATAAAAGAACGAGATTTCACATTACTGGCAGGGTCACAGTCTCAGGAAGAGCCACTCATTGCTACAGGACTGCACGTATCCATGGATACTAATGGCACTGTCCCTCCTTCCTTTCACTCTGCCATGCAGGTCCAAGGGAAGCTACAAAAATATCCCCCCCTCCACTGAAGGGAAAAGCCTGCTAATACTGGCAGTCTCTCATCTCACCACTTCCCTGGCTTCCCCCTGCTATAGTGCAAGGACACGTAGATGTTCATATTCTAACATAAAACTCCACAGTAAGAAAGCCTGAACCCAGGAACCTACCAGCTGAATTCTTACCGCCCGTACATTTTAAGAATCAAGTCACGAGAAAATTGCTTGCTTAAAAAAACCAAAATAATTTGATCAGAAATTCAGAATCCATGCTTACTTCATCGATGGCAGATTCCTCTATCAGCCTAGGAGCATCTGAAGACAGCAGGCCATGTGTGGCCATTACAAAGATCTTGTAAGCCCCCCTCTCCTTGAGGGTCTCGGCTGCAGCCAGAAAGCTGTCAACGTCATCTATAATGTCATCCTGTCAAAATAAAATCGCGTCAGTGGAGATGCACCACATCCTCAGCGACATGAACACAGCACACGCAGATTGATGTCACATCTTTTTCAAGTATAACAGTTTACAGTCACCGCAAAATGGACATTTTTATTGATGCTGTTCTTCAGACTTCTGAGCTAGATGGCGAGTGTGAAAGAGTGGTGAAGCAGAGTGCCCAAAACTACTGAACATCAAGGGGCAGAGGGACTGCTCCATGAGGGGAAGAGGGAAAAGCCAAGACAACTGACATCCATTCGAAAACCAAACTAACAGAAAATTGCTCTTTCCCATGACAAGCCCAGAGATTACATTCTGCCTTAGAGAAACCATGAGACTGGCATCATCTCTACTTCACTGGCATTTCTAAGCTCACAGAACACAAACATGGTGACCTTCCCCTAATCTGATGTGTAAGCACCACCTGAAACTCCTCACCTTCAGGCAAGCACCTGAACAGAATTTTATCTGGCCTATTCATAGAAACAAGGTCCAAAAGCTGCTTTCCAGCATGATCACCTCATACTTCCCACAGCTTCAGTAAGTGTGCAGAATACTGCCTCACAGTATAAAAAGTGCAGTATCAAAAGCCCAACATCAACCAAAGTTTAGTTGCTGACACAGCAAAAAATTGACGTGATTTCTGCAACCTTAACATGTTTAATATAATCTATCAGAAGCAATGGCATCTAACTTACCACGATGATAGCTATTCTTCCTCCTACATCTCCAACAACTGTGATGGGTGGTTTTTCCTTGGGAATCAGCACTGATTAATGGCAAATTTTTTTAGAGGGATAGAAAGGAGAAAGAAAGAGAAAGATTATACAATTTACTTGAAGCGTGGAAACGTCTGCTTTGCATGGGTCACCACTGTTACAGAGAGAAATGAAGCAACAACTATTTCAACCATTACAGCGCTACTGGGAAAAACTAGCAGGATTTTAATACATTAATGATTTTTTTAAGCTTAGCCAAAGAATTAACTACATTCATTTAGACTCAAATTCTTAACCAATTCAATTGATTCGTAATTTTAGTACAGAGAGAAGTAAAGAACCACTCCTTTTTGACGGTCCCTCTCACTACCAGCCCCATTCCCCAAACCCACAAAAATTGATAGGTGAATACGTTCACATACAAACTTACTTACTAGGTATCTCCAAACTGGGATGAATAGCAGCTACGTTTTTGGCTGTAGGTGGTGAGTGTCGACCATCCACCATGTCAGACTCAGCATCTTGAGCTTCCCCATGAATCACAGCAATTCCCAACCGTAAGCGCTC